>NC_134407.1:191020932-191320932 GCF_038048845.1 Mixophyes fleayi
CCACCCGCCCCATCAAGGCGCTTCTGCTAATAGGGCAGTTACAACTATAAACAATGAGAGTCCCTATATTGGGTCACACATTTATGTGTTTATAAATTGAGCCAACTTAACAAAAGGTACCCCGGAAACATCAAAATGGCAATGGAGGACTAGCACTCCCCATCAGCTACTGATACCAAATATGCCTCTCAAACATCAATACAGAAATGGAAGTTGCTCAATCACTTTATAGGTTCACAGCAGATGCTTGAAAGGGTGGGGTTATCCAAAAAGGTACAAATATAGAGAATTAAAACCAATTACTATACCACTATGAGAACAAAATATAAAAAACAGATGGGGCTTCCCATTTACTCTTATGGCACCAAAATAAATACCACGTATCCAGGAATCTTGAAGAAGGCAACACGCTTCTTACTAATCTTGACTTCACCATTCAAACAACACTAGTGTAGTTCTTTAAAAATGTTACTCTTATAGACTTCTATTTTTGATCTCTAATAGTTGTGTTTGCAAAAAAAAATTTATTTTTATGCTTAGTTTTATTATTTGTTAACATTGTCTTATCTTAAAATAGTTTTTAACAATTTTTTTCCAATTTAGTTTTACTAAATGATTAGTCAGAACTGAAGGGACCATATTTCATCACTTTTTTTTTATAACAAAGACGTATTTTAGCATAGTTTTGTTGTGCCCTCTTTTAGGCGTAATGTCTTTTGCTAATACACAGGTACCAATGGTGACATTCTTTCTTCATACAATCCAGCATCTTAGATCTGTGATAATTACAAGATGTGGACTTTACATCCCTTTTCCTATTCTTATTGTTCCAAGACCCTTTCTCTTCATACTCCTACAGGACAGCCAAGTAATTACCATAACGTAATTGAAACCCTATACCAGTCTTAATGCCATTATATATACTATCTCATAATGTCAAAGAGTAGAATACACCACAGAGGAGAAGTTAAACATTTTGATACCTTTGAAATCTATAAAAATAGATCTAGTCTTTCTACAATAAAGGATATATCTGCAATAAAGATCTGTAAAACCTAGTTAGATTAGTATATTGTGTGTTTTATACTTATTGCTTGACCATCCCCTTTACATTTTGAATTTTCTGTGTACTAATAATTTTTCACAAAATTGATTTTCTCTAAGTGGTGCTCCCCAGAATGAATTGATCAACACAGTTAAGCAATGAGAAAAGATCATGTATAGGGGCACTCTTATATACAGCCCAAATTGCTTTTATTAAAATCAATATCCGTCCTATGTTCCAAACAGTTATGTCAAAGAAGTTAACAAAATATTAAGAGGAAAAGATGAAAAAATTCATGCTTTGTGTATATATATATATATATAAATTATATATTTTTAAATTGAAATCTCCACTGTTAATGCCTATGTTATTTATTTATGTATTTATGGTTATTAAACTCCTAAAAATTATTTATAAACAAAGTATAACCTTTTCCAAATTTATTATAGTTAGATCTGTATTCCCTAGGTTATTGTTATTTCAAAATAAGAGGGGATTATGTTTACCGTTAATCATATGTCTTAGAGAAAACTCCATGGTAGCTAACAACTGGATGTACAACAGCAATAACATAGAGGAAGGGTAAGAATCACATAACTCGGGTATATAGACAAAAAAGCAACTTTATGTTACTGCAGCATGTAGCACATGTCCCCCAAAATGGGAACCAGATAGCACATCCAACTGATAATGAGAAATAAAAGTGTGCTTAGCAGCATGGTGGCTAAGTGTTTAGCACTTCTGGCTTACAGCACTGGGGTCATGAGTTCAATTCCGGACCATGGCTTATCTGTGAGGAGTTTTTATGTTCTCCCTGTGTTTGCGGGGGTTTCCTCTGGGTGCTCTGGTTTCCTCCCACACTCCAAAAACACACTGGTAGGTTAATTGGCTGCTAACAAAATTGACCCTAGTCTGTGTGTTGTTGTGTGTGTGTGTGTGTGTTAGGGAATTTAGACTGTAAGCTCCAATGGGGCAGGGACTGATGTGAGTGAGATCTCTGTACAGCGCTGCAGAATTAGTGGCGCTATATAAATAAATGGTGATGATGATGACGAACACGCTGTTGCCTTGCACATGTCATCTATGGAAACTTGAGCCTTACATGCCCATAAAGTCGACACTGCCCTAGGCAAGTGTGCCCTAGGAACCACGGGTATCTCCAGATTTGTTCCCCTGTATATTTTGACAATCAGCGCTCTGATTCAGCTCGCAATCATCTAGGTAGGAGGGCCCTTACCTCTTCTTGCCCCTGCGGAAAGTACGAATGGATGCTTCATGAACCTAAAAGGCTGCACCCTAGAAACTTAAACTGTAATTTCCCTTGCTAGCTCAAGAGTGTGAAGTTTATCTTACTCCTCCTGAAGATTCCTTTAGAAAGTAGGTAACTCAAATTCCTGATTGATATGGAAATAAGAGATGACCTTTGGAGAAAAGGATTAGTCCTAAGCACCACCCTGTCCTCAAAAATATTCAGGAACGGCTGTTTTGCCCAGAAGACCCAGAGCTCCCCATCTCTCCCTGCTGACGTAATGGCCACAGGGAATACAACTTTGAGATTCAGATTCCTAAAGGGTGCTTCAATAAGGGGCTCAAGCAAGGATACCATAATGGCATTGAGCGCCAGATTAAAATACTTAGGACTGAAACCTACACCTTCAGAGTGGACAGCCCAACCCAATTTTGGAGGAAATCCAAGACATGTGGCACTGTTAGCGCATCTAGACCTCGTTCCATGCCAAACCACAGCATAAACTTTTTCCAGATCCTATGGCACAGCCTAGATGAAAAAGTTTTCCTGGCCTGAAGTAAAGTTTCGATTACAGGATCAGACAGTCCCTTATATCTCAGAAGATATCTTTCAATTTCCTTGCCGTCAAAGCCAAATCCTTAACACCAAATAAAAAACACTGGGCCCTGGTAAAGGAGATCTTGCTGCAGCAGCGGAGGTCATGGTGGATCTGACCAGTATTCAAACAGAAATGAGGGCAATAATTCAAGATATTAAATCTGAGGTTGCAACCTTAGGCTCTCGAACAGACTCTTTAGAACACACAATGGATGAAGCCTGCAATTATCAGGAATCTGTTGAGAAACAACTCACGGAGTTGCATTAAACTGGACATGCAGAATCATATAGAGGATATTGAGAATCGCTCAAGATGTAACAACGTTCGATTTAAAAACATCTGAAATAATCGACGCTGACGCCCTTTCGAAATACTTAGAGGCGTCTTCCACCGATGTCTTCCAGACTTTCCTCGCTCAGATTTCCTTCTAGATCGGGCTCACAAAGCTCTTCGGGTCAAACCACCAGCAGATCAACCTCCTCAAGATGTAATTGTGAGATTTCACTATTACAGAGTCAAGAAACGATTCATTGCCTCCACACGCAATGCTCCAGTTATCTCATACTGGGGCCACAATCTACAGATTTTCCAGGATCTAGCCCCCTCCACTCTCCAGAAGTGCTGCAGTCTTATCAACACCACGAAAACTCTCAGAAATCAACGCATCTGCTACCCCTGGGGATTTCCATTCTCACTTCCGATCACCCTCAATGACGCCATATACAGAGTCAAAACCCATGAACAAGGCCTCTCTGTGCTTGCGGAGCTGGGAGTCCCTTTAGCTACCCCCAGTTCTTTGAATGAGGCCTACTCTGCTGCGCGGAAAGCAACCTCATTATCCTGGACTCAAGCATAATCTTCAATTTGGCTGGAACAAGACTTAGTGCCTTTATCTGCATATATTGCTGTTTTTTCTCAACGTTTTATTTTCAAGTTCTTCAGTTCTCCTCAACACCTGTAGAAGTGAAGTTGAAATAGTCACTATTAATAATAATAGTCATTATTTTTTCAACTGGTTAAATAAATTTAGCAGAAAGTTATTTATTTGACTAATTTAACAAAGTTTTGAAGATGGCAGCGGGCACCCAGTATGGCGTCTTATGGTCTTCTCTTCTGTAATGAATATTATCACTTGACATCATAGATATATCATATACTGATCTGTGTTTCCGCCCTGTATATTTGACTTTTAATCTCCTTTACTCTAAATATCTGCAACCCCTTCAATGTCTCATACTTACATACTCACATGTTTTCTTCATTGGTTTACTATTCATTCTGGTATATTAAGTAGTTGAAAGGGTTACCTTGAATAGAATCTCTAATATCCAGATTTAGAAATCTTAATACCCACTTTTGGATGATATTCTATGAACGGCGCTTCGGCTGGCGGGGGATCCCCCATGGTTGGGTGTCTTCAATATGATTGTTCTCCTGGCTGACGTATCGCTTTCAACACTTAGCCTGCGGGGTCCAGCCACTTTAAATTAACATTTATGTAGGGTGCACTGACGTCAAACTGTACTGTCGGAGAGCTGTGTCTTCGGAATGACTGCCTGTCAGCATGGCGATGCAATCGGAAAACTGGAGCTTCGGTGTTCAGGTAAGTCTGTGTATATTGTATTCATTTTTTTCTGCAATCGTTGCAAGAGTCATGCGTGTCTGATTTATCGTCATCGTTAATATGTACCCAACCCCTTTCACAGCTACTGTGGGCACTCAATTTTTAAGGTAGACTGCTGTGGACACTGCTTACATCCAAATCCTTATCTCCAGACCTGCGTCATTCAACATAGTCCGTGCTCCTCCAACAATTGTTCTGTTAGCTCGTTCACTCACACTGTTCTGTTCTGGTGTGTAGGCAATTGTTAGTTGGTGCTGTATGCCATATTTTCTTAAGAATTCCTGTTGTCGTATTCTCCGCCATTGTTGGATCTCAATACTTTTAATTTCACACCCCTTTTTGTCTCCACAAGGCTCTTGTATTCCGTAATTTTCCTACGACTTCACTCTTAGACATGTGTCATCCTAGTTGCGTCATCAATGAGTGTCAGAAAATATTTGTAGCCACTGTTCGATTTCACCTCCATTGGACCACATACATGAGTTTGCACTAGAGCAAGGGGTGCTTCAGTTCTAGCTGACTTGGGTAAGGGGCAACGAGTTTGCTTACCCTTTATGCAGCTCTCGCATGTCTGTCTCTCTGAACTGTTCACAGTGATGCCTGTCACCATCCCATCAGCGAGCTTCTGAACGTTGTAATATCCCAGATGACCCAATCTTCTATGCTACAGCTCCTGTTTTCTGAAGCCACCTTTGCATGACATTCTAGGGTGTCTAGGACATAAATCTGGCTACGCCGGGTTGCTATTGCAATTAAAGTACCTTTCTGGTTTATAACCACACATTTACTCTGTGCAAATTTGACCTCGTAACCTTTTTTCTCAAGGATGCTTATAGCGACAAGGTTGGTTCCCAACTCTGGTACATGCAAGATGTATTGGATATTTGTTATGATGGTTTCACCTTTTCTATATTCAGGCGGACTGTGATAGTCCTGACTTATGTAGCAGTAAGAACCTTTCCACCGATTCCTTTGACTGTAACTGAACCAATGGTTTCAACAAACTGAACCATTCCTGATTGCAGCTAAAATGTCTTGTGGCCCCTGAATCCATATACCAGCAGTCTTTCTTATGACTATCTGCTACATTCAATGCTGACTCATTAGGTTTTTCACACTTTTTCTGTTGCCCACCACTTCTAACTTCTAGTCTGCATTCAGATGCCTTGTGTCCCATCTTGTGACATATGAATCATTTAAACTTAGGTTTCTTGACCTTTGTACTTTTTGTGACTAGAGCGGTACTCTCAGCATTTGCCTCAACCGAAATTCTCTGTTTGAATTGCAGCAGCCTCGATCGCACGATTTCTGTCGTTAACTTGGTATCGTTAGACTCCAAAGCTATTACTAGGAAATCATACTCTAGTGTTAGATTCTGCAGCATCGCCACTGTGACTTCCCAGTCATCTACCCATGCTCCCACAGATGCCAATTGCTGGGATATCGACAGCATTTTGTCTATGTACTCATCCATGCTCTCACAAGTACTCAAATTAGTCCCATACAGTGTATACCTCAAGTTTATCCTTCTCATCAGAACTTTGTCCTTTTACACATTTTTCAGAGCAGTCCACATCTCACTTGCTGAATCTTTATCATTAATAATAGAATACACGTGCTGTTCTACAGCTAAGCCAATGGTGCCCATGGCTCTATTCACCTCATCAGCATTTGGACTGTTGTCTGGATCTACTGTGACTTTCCACAACTTTTCCCGCATTAACTGCATTTTCATTGCAAATTTCCACGTTGCATAATTCTCAGAACCTTTTACTTTAGCAAAGTTCATACTGGTTCCTGTGCTATGCATTGTTTTTTTCTTTGTGTACTGAATAAAGGACTATTCGGTAATATATCAGCTTCCTTTTATTCTCTTGTACTTTTGTTATCTTTATTTATCTTTAAGCGTTTACTTTAACGCAGGGTGCCTGAGCCCATGACCTGTTGGTTATACCTTTTGATGTTAATAAAGGTGTTCAGCGGTGTTAATGTGGATGCTAAGCCTCAACGCTTATGTAACTTAAACAGGTTGCTGTTTATTAAAGATGATAACAACAGTAAAATATGCAGATACTCATAGTTGGTAACTTGTAGTATAGCAGTGTTCAACAGTAGCAACAGGCAATACAGGTTTATACAGGTTTATGAAATATACAGATGGAGGCAGGTTGGTAAACTATGTCTCTATACCTCTGCACAGGGAAGGGCTGACAAATATTAGCACGGGGGGCAAGACTTGACTCAGCAGCCAATTTTAATGGAAATAAATGCAGGTGGCCCAGTGACCCAGCCCAAGGTAGCCCATTATGGGACCATCCCAAGGGGCAGATGCCTCCCTGCCCCCCAGGCCAGCCTGCCCCTGTTTCTGCACATCCGTTCAGGAATCACTTGTGAGCATACAGACTCGTTTTATATATATATATATATATATATATATATATAAAACCACAACAATTGATATACACTGGCGCTATCTACCACATCAGTTAGTATTATATATAGAGGTTCACAATACTATATAGTATCAGATATAATAATTAATAGGCCACAATCACTTCACTCATGTGTGAGTGGCAGCCACGTATAAGCCTGTATCCAGATGGTCAATCCAGAAGAATATAGTCACTAGAACAAAGCACAGGCGGGGCGCCTCATAGTGTTATACCAGGACAACAAGGGACAAAATATGTATATATATGCGTACCGTCAGGTAGAGATGTATAATCTAGACTTGAGTGGATCCTCTTTGAGAGCTGTAACACTGGATCTCAACTCAGGAACAATCCAAGAGCGTGGAGAAAGGCAAACATAGCATAATATTGTAATGCAAAGGATAATGCACCACGTGAAACACCACAGAATATTCAAAAGGGTGTAATGTTCAAAATGCACCAGGGTATATATATAGAACAACGTAGCCCAGAAAAACACACACCACTTTATGTGTAGGTAATAATTCATATGCGTACCAGAAATATGAGCATAATAGCCAGAAGATGTTTTCTTTATAAGCAGCTGTATCTCGTGCAATGGACACCCTTGAAATCTGCAATTATTTTATAATCGGGCTGTAAGGGTTGCCTCTGCCCCTGCTGAGATTTTCAGATGTGAGTTTTTTTTATAAATAGCACTTATATATCAACAAATGAAAGCCTTTAGTTTGGTCTTTCAACAGCTAAGCTCTAACAGTCAACCATCAACATTATTTGTTGATATATAAGTGCTATTTATAAAAAAAACTCACATCTGAAAATCTCAGCAGGGGCAGAGGCAACCCTTACAGCCCGATTATAAAATAATTGCAGATTTCAAGGGTGTCCATTGCACGAGAAACAGCTGCTTATAAAGAAAACATCTTCTGGCTATTATGCCCATATTTCTGGTACGCATATGAATTATTGCCTACACATAAAGTGGTGTGTGTTTTTCTGGGCTACGTTGTTCCTATATATTAACAAATTTGAGGTCTATTAATTAGCATGTCTTCAACTTTGATAAAAGTTAAATTATCCCGCATATTTGACTTTGAATCTGAGATATCTTCCCGAACTGAGAAACACCAACGCCATCTACAACGTAAAACCTATCTAAAAATCTTTGCTCTTAAAGGCTAATTGCATCAAATCTTGTCAACTAAGGCTGCCAATACACTGAAATGGTTTCGCCAAAGATTTTACGAAAAAGGAAACAAGGCAGACTCCCTTCTAGCTAATAGCTTACGCTCTAAAAGAACACAGAATTATCTATATACAGGACGCTTCTGCCAACCGCTTCCAGGATTTTTATTCTAAATTGTACAATTTGCATGCAGATAACCCCCCCACAAAGATCTCTGACCTAGTATCAAAAGATTCTTAGAGTCATGTCATCTCCCTACATTGAGTGACTCACAATTGACTCTTCTAAACAAGGAGATAACGCCCGATGAACTGAAGCACACTGTCAAATCCCTTAGAAAAGCTTCTGCCCTAGGCACTGATGACTTCACAGCCACATATTCACCACATATATTAGACTTATTTAATTCTATTTTTCTGGGTATGGAATTGTTTTGTTATATTACAATCCCTCAGCTATAGTGTTAGCAAATGTGTTTGTGTTGTGTCTCCCCGCTTTTGCAATTCATAACGGCACTAGACAGGGGTGTCCCCTATCTCCCCTTCTCTATGCATTAATGATGGAAACTCTTGTCGCTAGAATCCCCCAAACATCACAGGAGTCTCATCTGACAAAAGATCATCTAAATTAGCACTTTATGCAGATGACATAGTCCTTACCTTCACGAATCCACATGTTTCAGTCCCCTCTGTTTGCTCCGAAAACAAAGATTATGGTCTACTCTCTAAATTTGAAATTAACTCAGACAAAACGGAAGCCCTAGCTCTTAACATTCAGCCTAACACCAAAAAACATTTGCAAGACACCTTTAAGTTTAATTGGCAATCGCAACACATTAAATATTTAGAGATCAAACTAACTAAATGTTACAATAATAATAATAAATTTTTTGCACGATCTCCACTCCTGGAACTCTCCATTAATATTGTGGATTGGTAGAGTTGCTGCAATAAAAATGAATATCCTTCCCAGACTTCTTTATTTATATCAAACCCTACCAGTACGGGTCCCTTCACTTGTACTTAAGATATACAATCAAGTATCTCCCAATTTGTTTGGTCTGATAGATGCCCAAGAGTCCGCCTAAAGTCCTATACCAGCGGGCTAAAAATGGTGGCTTGGGTCTTCCCTGTCTCCATAAATATTATTTATTGTCCCATCTCACTCACACCCTCACACCAGACTGTGGGTTGACATGGAAGAGGACCTTCTCCAGATGTTATCACCTAGTATTTTATTCTGGCTTGAAACAAAAGATCATCCTTCTCTTCACACCCTCCCTCCTACAGTATGCTTCTAACTCGAAATATGGAAATATTGTATGCGCACCTTCAAGCTTTTAGAAAATCCTAAACAAATGTTCCCTCTTTGGAACAACCCAGCATTTACACCTGGAACTAATCCCTAGGGTTAAATGTATTAACATGCGGGTTCTTCAACACCCGCGAGTTCAGCGTCTTCGGCGATTAAATTTAAAGCGGCGCTGCATTGTAAAGGGAAGTTCCCCTTTACAATGCAGGGCAGCTTTAAATTTAATCGCCGAAGACGCTGAACTCGCGGGTGTTGAAGAACCCGCATGTTAATACATTTACCCCCTAGTCTTTTGCCCATTGGACTAAACATGACGTCGTGTTTTGACCCAATATGGATCCGATGCAATTTCTGTCGACCTTCCCTGAGCTCCACAATTGTCTTCACCTCCCATCCTCAACCTTTTTTTTAACCAATATTTACAAATTCGTTACCTATTTAACTACTAGATAGAGCTGCAATCTCCTTGCCACCCATCTCCTCTAGAGTCTTTCTGTCTCAATAGATCATCCTCTAAAGGTCTAATATCCACCTTCTATTCTCTATTGATGAATAACAATCTACCTGATAAGGAGTCGCATGAGTTGTGTTTGGAGGAGGACATGGCTGAGGTTTTAGAGCCTGAAGAGTGGAAAGAGATTCGCAAGGCAGTTTCTAAATCTTCAATCTGCACTCAGATAAAAGAAAATTCTTATAAACTTTATTTTGCTGGTATTTACTCCCTTCCAGACTGGAGACTTTATCCAACGGCCTCAGATCTCTGCTGGCGTTGTTGTGCTCACTGGGTTTCCTGGAGCTGTCCTAAAATTATCCTTTTCCGGAGAGAAGTAGCTGAGTTTATTCATAAAATAACCAGTCTTTCCATTCCATTACTTTTATTTTCTTCTTCCTCCTCTTCCCTCTGACATTCATAAACTTATTTGGAAACTCCCTAGTCACATTCTCACAGCCACTAGATGTTTAATAGCTAGAAACTGGATGCAAGATGAAAGTCCCACTATACCAGCGTTGATTCAGTGTGTGGCAGATATATAATCTAGAACATATGACTAGTATCTTAAATGATCGCCCTAACCATTTCCTCTTGATATGGCATCTGTGGCAAGACTAGTTTGCCTCTTCACAATACATGTCTTAATGTATTACACCAACTAAAAGTTTTATGTTTTACAATTTATCCCTACTACTCCCTTTACTATTTATCCCTATACTAACAAGCCCTTCTCCCCCCCCCCCCCCCCCCCACCTTTTTTATTTTTTTCTTTCCCACTTTTTCTCCCCTCCTGCTCCTTCCCCTTTCTCCTCCTGGTACCGGATGTGCCACACAACAAATTTAGTTCTATCTGGACTATTCCCGTGGCTCTGTCCTACACTTGCATATGCAATAACATTGTGCTGCTAATTTTAACCTGTCTGTAATGTAACTTTTGTACTTATCTTAAAACTTGGGATTTGGTCCCTTTTCTTTCTCTGTACCTTTTGCATTGGAAAAACGTCAATAAAATTTATTTAAAAAAAAAAAAGAAAGGAAAATGCATTCCAACACTGTGTTTGTCAAGCTGAAAGCAATGACATGTAGTGTTATCCCAGGTAGCCACCCTGACAGCAGCTTGCAGTCACTGAGTCAATAAAGAGGTAAGCCCAAATCCAAAATAACAAAACTAACTAATACTACCTATAGAGACAGGAAAAGGATAAAGCTAAGGAGGTGCAGCTGGGCTAAATAGAGAAGGGGGAGTGTTCTTTTTGCTGTCCCTACTTAAGTGAAGAGGGACTTAACCCATTGTTGGCTGCCATGGAGTGTGAAAGAAGAAAATGAGTATAACATCCTCCAAAAGTTTCCAGTTGGGGAGATGTATGATATTTACAGAGGGTATATATTCTTGTCCAATTAATTTATATACAAGAATTATGCTGAATTAGCAATCAAATGATACCAGAGATAGAGGTACTGTACTAATATTCATTTACAACCTGAGGACAATGTGCTAACACATGTGCGTCAGTCACAACTACTGATGTAAACAGTGACCAAATTGTATTCCATACTTGCCAACTCTCCCGAAATGTCCGGGAGACTCCCGGATACCGGGTAGGTCTCCCGGACTCCCGGGAAAGTTTGGCAGCCTCCCGCATCTGCCCACTTACTAGTGAAGTTGGTAGAATTACATCCAGAATACCACAATTCTCTGGGAATCGTGGCATTTGACCCCTCCCCCGCTGTAAAATGACATGTTTGCATCATTACATTGCAGGGGAGGGGCCAAAATGACGCGATTTGCTGAGCCCCACCCTCCGCACGCCCACCTCTCCCCGGCAGCTCCCGGACGTCGACTTTAAGAAGTTGGCAAGTATGGTATTTTCATATTAATACATAATGTCCTCAATGTTTCATCAATGGACAAGAGAGTTGTTCTCTCATTTGTCATGGACAGTACATTTAAACTTTTCTAGGTTTTACTTTTTTTAATTGCGCCCATGAGAACGCCAATAGCGAAACGCGCTTATGACAACACACTGTTCAGCGTGTACTATCCACTGTAGCTAGTGCCCAAGTTTTTACAATGCCACTTTAGTAGTTGAGCTCATTTTAGACTGGAGAATCTTCTATGAACATCTTCCTAAATTAGGCTTTGTGTGAATGAGGTAACAGTTCCAATCATACAGAGGAAAAGCTGCCCTATATGTCTTGTGTTGAAATTTATTTTTCAGTGCAGTGCCCCAAGTGGTGTTCAATGATACGCCTGTTATGATGGTAAAATTTGATTACAAAAGGACAAATATTTATCATACTAATTTATCTATACTAATACACACACCTCTCTAATATACAATACTATGTATTACCTCAATAGGACCAATGTATTCGGTGTACGAGTAACACATATGAGGGATGCCTATATATCCTAATAGTGACATGACTTCTTGTCCATTGATGGAAAACACTAATAATGAATGCTTTCAGTTTTATGACTTGTACATAGTATAATCTGTATCAAATGATGATAACATTATCATATGATAATGCCATGGAAAACTGGACAATATTGCACATCATAGCTGTTCCTGAAGTGACACAAGAAGTTGTATTTCTTTAGTACCCCTTCTGGGCGTAAATGTATTAACCTCCGGTTTCTTGAACCCCCGGGAGTTTGGCGTCTTCGGCGCTTAAATTTAAAACTTCCCTTTACAAGGCAGCGCCGCTTTAAATTTAAGCGCCGAAGATGCCGAACTCGCGGGGTTTGAAGAAACCGGAGGTTAATACATTTGCCCCCTGGTGTCCATGGTTATTGTAAATTTAACACTACATCATTTTCGGAACAAAAGAGTGCCATTGAACCAATGTGTAAAAATTTTAATTTTTAACAAATGTATTGATTATATAGCTGGTAATCGAGTTATCTGTGCTGTACACACCGATAATGTTTACAGAGCGACATAGAAAAAATAACTACTTACCAGTAAAGAGACACAGAGGAAATCCAATGACAGGACATCGCGACACTTCCAACTGACGTCAGTTGCATGCGCGACTTGAAAATTTTGGCTTTTAAAGCGGCAACTCACGAACCCAGGTAAGTATTACCTTTACGTTAGGGGTTAGGGCTAGGGTTAGGAATAAAATGAATATTACCATAGTCCGTGCGTTGCCGCTTTATAAAAATCAAAAACAAAGTCACGCACGCAACTGACGTCATTTGGAAGTGTCGCGATGTCCTCTCATCGGATTTCTTCTGTGTCTTTTTACTGGTAAGTAGTTATTTTTTCTATGTAGCTCTGTTCATTATCGAAATAATTATGTAGGAGTAAACAGTGTCAGTGTTTACAGCACCGATAACTCGTACTACATCCGATTATATTTTGAGGGTATCACTTGTTAAAACAATTTGCCTTATTGTGGGCTAGATAACCACACAAGATCTATTCAGTACTGAATTCACTCGAAAACTTCTGCATTCTGGCCCTGAGGAAGTGCGTGGATTACCCAGAAAATGCATTAGCACTGCAGATTGGTTATTTTTACTAATAATAGGAACATTGTATACACTTTTTTTACACTTTTTGGCACTGTTTAGAACTTTAGTTTGTTAATTTTAATGAGGTGTTGAAATTTTCTGCAGCTGTCTCAGATGGTTCTGTAAAATGTTCCTTGGAATATTCTATTGTACAACAGCAAACCAGCGCTAATTGTCTTTACCCTTGAGATACTGGCAAGGTCGACCCAAGTTACCTCTGAATATTTCTATATTGAGGAACTACTACAATGTGTGTGCTTAAACAATGTATCTTTCTGGTTACACTTAATACTTCAAGTACCTATGAACTGCTGTGCAACCTAATAAAGATCCACTTATCTAAGGAGCAGTAAATAAGTGAGGGTTACTATTTAATCCTAGCTGTATATTATCTATTTTTAGAAGGATGTTTTACTTTAACTTTTTGTGTGCTCGTTATCATCTACAATGTTAATTGTCAATCTCTGATAACTTATTGTTTGATGGCATTTCCCCCAATTATGATGAGATGTTTAAATAACTTTTGCTGACTAACTTGTGGTGCAATCTTTTTGTCATGAGTCTTTTCTACATAACTCATTATATAATGACCAAGTAGCTTTTGCTGTTGTGGTTCCCGGAATTCAATGTAAGCTTGAGTTCCCAGATAATGTCACTTTAATTCTGTCAAAATACATATGCCTTCACTATGGTATTCATTAGTGTCATTATGTTTTCTGGGGTATTTTTGGTGTGTATATACAAGTATTAATTGTATATAGTACTAATTTCTTGGAAAATCCAACATCTATAATTCTCCAATATTCTTAATTTCTCCAATATATCCAATCCAGGTGATACATGAACAATGAGGAGGAGAAGAGAGTTTGTTCTTAATGAGGCTGGTCTAATGTTCTGTGGGAGCGCACATTCTCACGAGGTTGATATAGGGGTTATGACAAGGTGGCTGGGGCTGTTTAATGCTAAATCTACGCACTTATCATAACTTTATTTATACTGTGATTACATTGGACCTGATTCATTAAGGAATGTAAAATGTCACTATGTGCCGTATTTTGCGTAAAATCACTCTGCACACGCCCAGAACCAGACCATATGCCAGTGAATGTAGCAACATCCAATTCATATTTAAGTGTCATCCTACTATGGGTGTGTGCCCAGCTCTTTACAAGTGCTTGACCGTCCAGGGGGATAACCGCCCTCGCTGCGGCCCTGCCGAGACACAACACTGACAGTGAACTGGTCGGAATAATCACATGACAAGATTGCAGGTTAGGAGGAAAGAACAAAGGAGGGAAAGCCCTTAGAAGTCCAGTATATAAAACTATCAAAAAAAGCCTTGAGAAAAGTATGTATGTAATTTTCAGTAATAACAGAAACCTGATCAATCCTTAGAGAAATATCCAAATAATTAATCTTGAATTTATGAAGTTACTAGTAAATTGCAAACCAAATGGATTAGAATTCAAATGGGCTGTGAATTCGGAGATAGATCTTAAATCTCCGTCCCATATAAAAAATAAATCATCGATATATCGCCCATGTCGCCCTTATTTGCCAGACTCTTACGCTATCAAATCTGACTATTGTGAGCCTAATTTATCTACAAAACATGCTCATATGTATATATTTTCCATGCTGAAGTCTGTTATTTGATTACTCTAACTCAACACCTCTTTCGTTAGAGATCACATGATATTTATATATCAGATACGTGCTTTTTATGTCCTTTAGGTGTATATGGCCATATTCACGGTATTATATGTATTTTTATCTGTTTAATAAATATTTTCAAGTGATATACTGAGCGCTCACATTCTGTTTGCATTTTTAAAATCCCTGATGAGTTTACTCTATATAAAATAATATAGCTCAATCAATGAATCTCTGATACTAACCGGCAAACTCTAAGCGATTTGACTCATAACAGCTATATGGACCTATTTATCAAGCCTTAAACCATGCAGTTTCTGCATGGTTTAGGCATATTTTGGTATCATAGTTATTTAACAAAAGCCTAAAACAGATATCACCAACATTAGGCTAGGTATCGGGGAAAACCATAGTACCCATAATTCTCTGGGCCAATTTTTCAAGCTCTGAAATGCTTAGCTTTTTGGAGCTTGACCATGATTGCTTACTCCATCTGAAGATGGCATTAGCTGTCCTGTCTTATTGGGAGAGCATCCCAGGAGAGGGATGTTCAGATCCCAATTTGGCAAGCTCTCCCCTGACTCTGTGCATAATGCAGTAAAGACTCCAGGTCCGAACGCGAAGTTGTTAGTAAGGCTAGAACAGCCTCTTATTGGATGTGCAGTCCTGGCAGGACTTTTTGATAAATGACTGCAGTAGACCCTATAGTGAGATGTATAGGTCACTCTTAAATTGAATTTCAATGTGTTAACTCCTGAAACCTTTAACAAAGCTAAGCCCTTTCAAAAACTAAAAAAAATTGGTCAAGGTCTCTCTTGTTTTACTTCTGTCAAATCAGGATTTAGTTCCTCAATTCATGTGCAGTTTCCTGTGTGCAACAGATAAACATGAAGGCCTGTAGAAGTCCCGCTACACAAATTTTTGCCTTACATTAATGCCAGTGGAAGTTTGGAACTCTTCAGTTATGGAATAAGCAGAGCGTTGGCAACTTTCACGCACCATGCGCCTTAGCAGTTATACACCCCGCTTTGTGATTTTACTTCGTCTTCCACTTCGTGGCTGAGTTGCTGTTGCTTCTAAACGCTTCCACTTTCTATTAATATCACTTACAGTTGACCATGGAATATCCAGCAGGGATGAAATTTCACAAACTGTCTTATTGCAAAGGTGGCATCCTATCACAGTACCATGCTTGAAGTCACTGAGCTCTTCAGAACAACCCTTTTTGTATCACAAATGTTTGCAAATGGAGACTGCATGGCTAGGTGCTTGATTCTATACACCTCTGGCAATGGGTCTGATTGAAACACCTTAATTCAATAATTAACAGGTGTGGCCAAATATGTTTGTCCATATATGTGAAATCTATCTTGGAAAGTTTACCAATTACACAAAACAAATGAACTGTGCTTTTGGAGCAAGACACAACCTGTTCAACATGAATTCCAATTATTAGATTAATGATCATCCTGAAATGAACAAGTGATCACAGTCCAAGAAATTTTGGAATTATTAACATATTTTATTGAGCTGATTTTGGAGTTAACCATCTATAGTTTAAAGGTAACGCAAAACAAAACAAATATGTGTCCATATTGTATGTTTTATTAATGCCTACACATCATATATTAGGTTCAGATTAAGTTTACCCTTTAAGGTGCAATTAAGTAGCAAATAGTCATCCACCCTTTACTGTTTCACAAGTGTCATTTCAGTTAAACTGTGTTCAAACTTAATTTATGACAAGAACACACTGTACCTGCTAATTCACATTGCTCCATAATATGACACATATTTTGGGATTGTGTCAAATTGTAAGCTACGCTCGACTGGCTAAAGAGGACACAGGAAGTTGATGGTGGCCATTAGGAAGCAATGTTAAGATTATCATTGATTATACTGGTAAGGTTACAAACTTCCTATAATGCATTAAGTATGCCCAATTTACTATTGTTATTTGTTAACATTTACTTACTTTGCAGTTCTATACATTTGAAACAAACAAAGTAATAAATAGCAATCAGACACAGATGGATAGTGGATTTTATCCATTGGGAGAGACCAGCGGCTTGATTCATTAAGGATCTTAACTTAAGAAACTTCTTATTTAAGTCTCCTGGACAAAACCATGTTACAATGCAAGGGGTGCAAATTAGTATTCTGTTTTCCACATAAGTTAAATACTGCCTGTTTTTTCATGTAGTACACAAATACTTGATAGCTTATTTGTACACTGAAATTTAAAGTTGATATTTGTGTGCTACATGAAAAAACAGTTAGTATTTAACTTATGTGCAAAACAGAATACTTATTTGCACCCCTTGCATTGTAACATGGTTTTGTCCAGGAGACTTAAATAAGAAGTTTCTTAAGTTAAGATCCTTAATGAATCAGGCCCCAAGAGAGGAGGTTTGATAAATTAGTTTAGTGGCACAAGATGAATATACATACCGTATATACTCGAGTATAAGTCGACCCGAATATAAGCCGAGGCACCTAATTTTACTACATAAAACTGGGAAAACGTATTGACTCAAGTATAAGCCTAGGGTGGAAAAGAGCGCTAATTTAAAAACCTAAATAAAAATGATAGGTTCAATCTATGAAATCATTTTTAGCTAGACCATAAATAACAGTAGATGACAAGGAACATTCATAAATGATTATAAAATCATTGGCATTGGGTACAACCTAACCTAAATAAAGGGGTAGGGATATAAATCTATGAACATGGTGGCTGTAAATTAAAAAAAAAAGGAGAGGGAGAGAGGGGGAGAGAGAGGGAGAGAGGGGAAGAGAGAGGGAGAGAGAGGGAGAGAGAGGGAGAGGGAGAGGGAGAGGGAGAGAGAGAGAGAGAGAGAGAGAGAGAGAGAACAAAATGAGGGATCCAGGCAGAGAAATGTTAAAGGATTTGTTGTGGTGATCTAGTGGGACACATATAGAGAAGAGGTTGAAAATCTGTATAGTATGTACACCATAAGATGAGAATGTGAGTGACTTTACATATGACGGAGAGGAAGGAAGAATAAAAACGATTGATAATGAGTGGTTTTAATAAATAGATATGAAAGCTATTGGAGATGTGAAGTGAAGGTGGCAATTTCAACTTAAATGACACTGGGTGCAAATTTCAAACCTTTTACTTTGAAACATATGTTTCTAGGAGAAAGCCAGACTTTGCTAACTTTTTCACTGCAGGAATAGCACGACATTTCCTGTAACATTAGACCAAACAGTAGAGAAAACTACACAAAGATTTGATTGTAGGAGGAAAAGAAGTAAATTTTGGAACTAGAGGATAAAGTCTATTCACAATGAAGAAGGGAGCAGTAGAAGACTCATGAAAAAGGTTTTCATGTGCAAATTATGCACACAGAAATCTGTCCATTTATCTTGATTAGATGAAGTGTACCTTCTGATAAAGGTCTCCAAATCTTGATTTAGTCTCTCAGTTTGACTATTCGTTAGTAGATGGTAGGCTGAGGAAAAGTTGACAGATATTAAGAGATTTACAAAGAGATCTGAAAAATTTAGAAATAAACTGAACTCCATGATCCAAAATGATCTCCTGAGGACATCCATGAAGACGAAAAATTTCATTGATAAAGATTTTAGGAAGAGTTGAGGGCAAATGTAAACCAGTGAGTTGGATGAAATGGGCCATTTAGGCAATCCACAACTTCCCAGATTGTTTTACACATTTTACTTGGAGGCAGATCAGTGATGAATTCCATGGCAATGTGGGTCCATGGTCTCACACGGATGGAAAGAGGAAGAAGAGGACAAAAGAGTGCTTGACAAGGGATCTTGTGTTGAGCACAGGTTGCAAAGGCAGAAACAAATTCCCTTACATCCAGTCAAAGATTTGGCTACCAATAGTCCTTTGATATGAACTCCAGAGTTTTTCAAGTTCCAGTATGCCCAGAAAAGCAAGATGAACGCGCCCATTGTAGAAGTTGTTTCCAAAAAAATTCAGAACAAAGGTCTTGCCAGGAGGAAGATTCACAGGAAGAACCACAGAGGCAGAGAGGAGGAATTTGGGATCCAGTATAGAATGACTTTCCAGCTCAACAGTGATGGAGAGGTGGAGAGGGATAGAGATCCTGTGGAGTGGGTAGACACTGAGTTAGGTTTTAGAAATTTTGAGTTTGAGAAAGCTTTGGGACATCAAGGAGGAAATGGCAGAAAGACAGCTGGACACTCAAGAAAAGAGAGAGGTCATTTGGGTGTCATCAGCATAGAGGTGGTACTGCAGGCCAGAAGGAGCTGATGAGATCACAATGGAGGGAGGTGTACAGTGAGAAGAGCAGGGGGCTAAGGACAGAGCCCTGAAGTACTCCTATGGGAAGCAGGAAGAGTGGGGAAGGAGTTGGAAGTAGAAGCGGAGAAGGAATTGTTGGAGATGTTGGAGGTGAACCAAGCGATGACAGTGTCACAAAGGCCAATTAAGTGAAGAGAGAGCAGTAGGAGAGGATGATTTATGGTGTCAAAAGCCATGGAGAAGTCCAGGAAGATAGACTGGGAGAAGTAGCTCTTGGATTTGGCAAAGTGAAGATCAGTGGTGACTTTGGCCAAGGTGGTTTCTGTGAAGTGGAGTAGACAGAAGCCAGATTGAAGAGAATCAAGGAGGGAGTTAATCCACGAGGTAGCTGGTGAGACGGTTGCAGATGAGCCACTCATATATTTGGAGACAATGGGGAGGAAAGAAATAGGACGCTATTTAGATAGGGAAGCTGTTTTTTTTTAGAATGGGTAAGATGAGAGCATGTTTGAAGAAATAGGAGAAGATGTCAGTTGAGAGGAAATGTTTGAGTGAGGTGAATGCAGACATTGGAGGGGAGAGGAAGCAGAGCAGTTGAGAGGGAATGGGATCTGGGGGGCAAATTGAGGGGAGAGGATAATAGAAAAACACGGACTTTGTGACCCATGGTGAACCAGAAGAAGCAAAGTTGGGGTTGGCTGAAGTGATGATTAAAAAAAAGAGAGGAGGTGGTGTTCAGAAGGTGGGAAGGAAGAGTTACACCTCTCTCCTTAAGGACATGGTAAATAAAAGGCTGAGGCAATATTCTTTCCTCTGCTTGATATTCTGTCAATTATTTTACGTGTCATTGTGGTGTGAAGTAAGGGACGAAAGGACAGATAGCTTCCCTGCCTAAGGTCAAACACCCAATAGGAGACGTCCGCTGTTATGACAACAATTAGGAGTTTTTTTGGGCAGGAGAAATCTCAGTGGTTGAGGAGAAGGAAAGTGAGATTTTCCCTGTAGGGATAGTTATAGGAATTTATGGGCCTTAAAGGGCTGGCATAGGTGGGTTAAAGCAGGGAAAGAGAGAGTGAATGACAACACATAAAAGGAAAATGGCCTATCTCCTCCTCCTCTGTCCTGTATTACATTGAATTAAAGTCTTGTGTTTTATGTAAGGCTAGAAGGGGGAATGATTACTGAATTGTTACAGCGGTCAGTACTATATAATATTATGTTATCCTTCTTTGTAATAAAGAAAAAATACAAGAAATGGAAGAAATAATAAGTGCAATAGCATTCATTAAATCTTTGTTGTCTTGATCTCCATGATATTGTTTTATCATGCCATATGCTGTCTTGTGGTTTCCTGTGAAACTTTATGTTACCCTGTGATACTGGCTATTAATACCCACCCTGCCTGCATAATCCCTAGAACTAATGTCTTATATTTGTATATTAATTCATTGTGACATGATGTGCATCACAACACTTCCTGTTTATTAATGAAATACTTGCCGGAATAATATTCATAATGATGCTTGATTTTGTAATTAGATTAATGCATATGAGCATGGGAACATTTTAAAGTGGGGGTATGAATAGCTAAGAAGAGAAAGCAAGCATCATATTAATTATTTGCACAGTGAGCCAAGAATTGTATCACCAGTCTTGGTTGGGATACTGTTGGTATTATGTGTGGGTTTACTAATAATTATATCATGAGTACTTTAGAAAGCATATGTGTTTATACCGGTGATGGGGCATTTTATCTCCTCACCCAATACATCAAGCGCTAAGATTCAGCTGCATTTTCAGGAGATAGCCTCTCTATGCCCTTGTATTCTCTATTTAATCAGCATTACTTTGCTTTGACATTGAAAATAAAGGAAAAATTATGGCCGAAGTAAGTACATATGCAATCTTTTGATTTTGATTTTTCCATTTATGTAAAAATGAGGAATATGAGATTTACATATGGGATAATATACCCCCACCCCCCTCCATGTAAATAATATTTCACCAAAGGGTGCTATGATGGATGAGGTTTAATACAGGACAGAAAACTATAAATTACATTGATTTTCCATACCGCCACTTCTAAAATTTTATACCTCTACTTCTAAATTTCCTCTTCGACCACTGATAACACCCATAATTTACAGTAGGGAGCGTGTTATTAAATTTCCTAATGAACACTGAATTAATGACATCTGAACTCATTGTTTATTCAGATATTATTTACCTGAGGTTATACATAAAATTAACATCATGTGACGGAACCACTGGGAAAGTGGCAAATGGCAGGTATATATGTCCCAGGCTGTCTGTCTTATATGCATTTAAACCCCATGGAGATTGCTGGTGTGTGGGGGAAAAAGCTTCCCAAAGAGTGTGTTCAGCTATAGAAATAGCCAAATAAGGGTCCCTGGGGTACGTATGGAAAGAGAAGTGTGGGCTCCATTTATAAGGCCCATTTCAGGTTTTCCAACCAACTAGCAAGTTGCGAGTAATCAGGAGTTGCACCTGCAAGATGCTGATGAAAAGTTGCAAGGCAGCTCAATCAGTCTCACAGAAAAGTTGGATGCCTCCTGAAAGACACTGCAAACGGTGACCAGTACGTCCTGTATTTTGTATGTGTGTTTGGAGACAAGGTCCCTCACTTGAGAGAGGGTGTTACTTTTATAGGTAGGTTCATGCATGAGAAGCAGTGTTCGGGGGGTATAATAGAACCTGGAATTCCTTTTACAAGTTTCCTGCTTTTATTGGGGAATTGGTTCATGACACTCAAAACCCCTCTAATTCCTATACTTGCCACATTGATTATGGTTAAAGGTATTAGGGTTTTTGTGTGCTATAGTTTATGCATTTTTTACATTTATATATATATATATATATATATATATATATATATATATATACATATACAATAAACTTGAATACAGCTTTGGTTTATTTTATCTTGTGACATGACTGATATCATATGGTATGCATTGTCAGGAATATGCTTTTTATTTTATTTATTTTTTGCGTTGCATGCCCACACTACGTCCTGCCTTGGACCACAGATGTATTACATATATGTAACATCTGTCACTGTGCCGAGATTAAAAATAAAAATAGAATCCGGCGCTGGTTGGGACTACATATCCCAGAGTCCCCGGTGTCTGGAAAGATGGTGCGCAATCACAACAGAGCTGATGTGGGATTGTGTCAGCTACTGTGGAGAGAGGAGGAATAACAGTTTTACTGAACAACAGGGTGAGGGAGAGAGAAGATAGACCTTTGTGTGAGGAGGAGAAAACTAATTAAGACAGGTCTGTGAGAAGACAGATATATATTAATATGAGTGACATTTTTATTTATAAGGCGCCACAAAGTATCCGTAGCGCCGTACAAGGACAAACAATGGCACAGTACAAGGTGAAACAGCACAGTACAAGTAACAGTAAGCACTATAACTCTGGGGGCTCAGGTTCAGCTAACGAGAGGGAGGGGAAAAGTCAGTACAGGCAGGTACCTTTGGCCCAAGAGGGTGGGCACGGATGACAGGTTAAGAGCCACTGAGGGGAGCGGAGAGAAGCGAGAGGAGACAGAGGGCAGAATGACCGAGAGGAGGTGAGCTGAGTAGCTGGAGAGCGCAGTTAAAGGTGTTTGAAACAAGAGGTAGGAGAGCCCTGCTCAAAGGAGCGTACAATCTAAAGATGTATATGTAAAAGGTTGTATTTGTGGAGATCAGCATTTATGAGAAAATGCATCTGATGACATTATATATATATATATATATATATACATACACACTGTATGTAAAGAGAATTATCTTTGAAACCAAAACATATGTGAAGAGAAACATAATTTTCAAAAAAATAACCCTCTGGGAAAAGACACAGAAAACCAGTATTGGTATAATCAAACCCTGGTTCTTGTGAGTAAACCAGTGTGATATGATCTACATATAGGTGTTAGACAGCGATATTTTATTGTGAGCTAGGATTAGTTTATAAAGGGAATTTTGTAGTCTATTAGAAATAGTTATCATAATATCAAAATAACATAGATACTATAACATCCAAATGTATTAATATAACGGTAGTGAGTATAACACTCAACCTCATAAAAGTATTTGTGATTTTAATTATTTATTTCCTTATTTTACATCTATTTAAAATATATATTATCAAAGTATTATTTTATAAAAGAACAATCTCATCGTGTGTCAGAGTTGTGTGAAGTGTGTGTGATTACAAATCTCCTCTGGTGGTCATTATATCAACATCCATACATACCCAGACTAAGAACACTTGGGGTTAAATGCATCATACCCCGGTTATGTCAACTCGCGGGAGTTCGGCGTCTTCGCAGCTTAAATTTAAAGCGGCGCTGCCTTATAAAAGGGAAACTTCCCTTTACAAGGCAGCGCCACTTTAAATTTAAGCTGTCAACTCGCCGAACTCCCGCGAGTTGACAAAACCGGACCATAATACATTTACCCCTTGGTGGAGGCACTGTGCATGAACAAGTTAGTGATACACATACAACAATTTTACATGTACACCCCCTTAGCAGGAGAAATGGGGTGTTACATATGTTTTGTATGGTGCCCAGCACATAATCGTTCGATACAGTCATTTATAGTTAAAACTAAAATTACATGTATTTGGAAAAGCAAGAGTATGCCATACACTTCCATAAAAAAATATTTTTTATTGGCACTAATAACAGTGTGCATAAAGACATGAAATGACTTATAAGGAAATACCATTCTATTTACAAGCAGAGGAACGAGAAAAACCTTCAGAAAGTACATGACACACCATTTATCAAGGATGTGTATGAGATTTGTTGGGTCATGAACTTTCCACATTTAAGCGGCAGCTTCACTCATTCTGTAGTCTAAGCGCCATGACACTCCATTTGACGAGTTGCTGAGTAGCAAGCTGTGAATGACATGTTAATTATCTATGACAAAAGCTGTGTGGTACTTACAAAATATCCAACCTGCTAATCTAGTTGCACAAAATGGAAAGGATGTGACATGACTTATAATTACATAGAAACCTATATATCTGTCAACATCAAAATATGGCACTTTGGTAGAATTCAGTTCGGGATGGTAGAGAAAGAACGTGCAACGGGTTGTGTAATTTAACAGTTTATTAGCGAACACATCAAACATTTATTTAAGGTCTACTTTTGCTAGTACATATATTTTTATTGTTTAGCCTCAGGACTTGTTTACTTGTTCACATTTACCAGTATAAAGGAGGCAAAATAGAGAAGTCAGGGAGTAACGTTCTCTACGACAAACTCTCCCCCCGTTTAGGAGCCTGATGCTGAGTTGGATGTAGGTGTATTTTTGCAGCATAAAATATGGATTTCCTTACTGCACATGTGCGCGAAAATACGCAAACACAAGTCCATATGTAGAGTAAAATACATGTCCCACTCTTAAAGAGGCAGAACAGGGGGTGGTGGCTGAGGTGGGCGGACATAGCTTGCTGCCCATGTAGAAGTGGAAGCAGCCGCAGATACACCTGTAAGAAGAGCAGTCAGTTGCGTCTGCTCTACCCCCGGTGCGTGATCATTATCCGTACAGATCTTACTAGTATATAAAAGAAACAAAAAAGTTAAATATATTTAAAACAAAAACAAGCCCCTCCCCTAGGTCTTAGCTGTCAAAATTGGGAAGGGGGGCGAAAAACGTGGGGTCCCCCTGAAACAGCTCTACAAGCAGTAGGCTATGCCAGGCTAAAAAAAAAAAATTGTTTTGTTTTGCTGGTGCACTACAAGCACTGCCCTAGTGTATGTAAACAGTTGTTAAATAATGAACTAAAAGCACCAGCATGCCTTGGTATCCAGGGACTGCTGGGAACAGTGGTGCAGCTGTAAAATATATATAGTATAGTAAACACAAACACACCTGATTTCAAACACATTTATTACAAATAATCACTCCCATGCACCCTCATTAATCATGTTGTTGCCCACCTAAAGACTTGCTCCACTAATTGATGATGACAGCTGCTGTCTCTCTACCCTACGCATTTTACATTGTAAAATGCATATTTTTTTTCGGATGCTATTTAATTCCAATTTTTATAGTATTAATCACAATTATTTCTGCCTCTTAAACTAATGAGAAAGTTGTGGTTGGCACTAAAGCATCGCTTTTCTAAAACTACAGGCATTATAAATGCTTTTAACATATTTTTGTTCAACTGAATCAACACTTTGTATTAAAAAAGTAGGAAATGGTCATGTCTGTAGAAAAGGGAGAACGACTATAAAATTGTCTATTTTATTAAGAAGGCACAGAAGAAATTTTTTTTGTAAGTAATAAACAATGACAAGACATTTACATTATACATCCTAAACATAGAACAGAATATGGTGTCCAATTGTATAGTCATTCCATCAGACACTTCTAAGAACATTTTGAGATTCCTCCACAATTATAGAATCATTATAGTATATTAAGCTTTCCTGGTAACTAGCTTAGGACATGCCTCTGAGGGCATGTGATTCTTTGGATGACTTTCCATTTGTTTTAGTTTTAACATAAGTAATCTGTTCAGTAACAATAGTAGAGAAAGAAGGGGCGAAACCCCAGGGCCGTAACTAGGGCTGTGCGACAGGGGCGACCGCCCAGGGCGCAACGCAGAAGGGGGCGCAAATTAGGAATATTTTAGGTTCATTTGGTTAAAATTGAGGGCTAGGGGGGCGGCATTTGTCTTTCTCATCCAGGGCACTAGAATTCTAAGTTACGTCTCTGCGAAACCCTACATCACTTAGTTCCTTACCAAAATTTGGGTAGGGGCACGGCCCTGCTTGTATAGCCTCCCGGGCCCCCCACTCTACGTTTTTCTGACCATCGCTAGTTCCCTCACCTCTGAGCCCCATAACGGCTCCCCTTACCATGTAGCACCATCATTGAGTGAAGGATATTTTCTAAGAATTGGGTGGCAGCTATTTTAATACTTTTTAGCCTTGGTGGATTTCTATCATCGGGGTCCCAGGTCAGATGATCAGGCTTACTAAAAGATGACAAAGCACAACACCCTATTGTTACCTCCTTCGCTGGAGGAATGAATTGAACCTATTAAGACTGGTCCATCAAGACCACGCTGTTCATATTCAGTAGAGTAGAATAAAACACTCCCATGACTACAGATATGGTACCAAACCCTTCATATTCCTGCTTAGGTGGGAAGCATTAGGACATTCTTGGTCGAATATAAAAATCCTACTGAATGTAACAAATAAGTTGTTACAATTACACGTTTACGCACGTCACTCTTGATTGGCAGCTACCAGAATCTACTAGTATATTGGATCTGACGCTTATACACAACCTTACTCCAATCTTAAAAACACATGAAACTGCGCGACAAAAGGATTTGGTGATAACTTTGGATAGTGAAGGTAGGGAAAAGGACAGCTAAATCGTCTTTATCTGAGTGCTTTATTTATAACTAAAACGTGGTGTCTTCATATTATTTTCCCCAATACTTTTATCCTCTGTTTGTAGAGAATATAATAGATAGAATTGTTATGTTTATATATATATTTTGGAGCACTAATTGAGCTGGTCACCAACTGACGGTTAATGTAACCCTAAGACAAGTTGGTAATATCACCGATAGCAATGGGACACAGTGGAAGAGTAAGCCCCTATAGTCACAGGCCATAATGCTGTAATTCTGCCACCTGTAGAACTTGTATAGTCTGTTAAGACTCAGTTACTCATGAATCAGATGATCAGCCCAGTTTCTTTTCAACAAAACAGTTGAACCCAAACCTAAAAATAATATAATCCAAAGACAAGGCTTACGCTCTAGCTTGCATAATACTAAACTGTTAGTAAAGTGGTCGTTTGCCAAAGTATAGGAGCAACTGAATTCTTATCAATATAAAGTAATATAGCAGGTGTAGTTAAACATTTCCATTTTTTATATTATTATTATTATTATTATTATTATTATTATTATTATTCTTGGTTGGCTATGTTTACACTTTATCACAGCAGCTGGCTGGTAAAAGAAGATTTTGCCTTCTTGCTTTATAAGTCACTTAATCAAGTGGATCAGATAGGTAGGTAATAATGTCCAACGTCCGCAACCATATAAACAAACTGTGTTGCACTGTTTCCATGGTAACTGTTGTTGCTATGAAATAGTTATTTTCTATTTTTCTAATGATCTTTATTAGTTTTCATAGTAAGATAAGATTATTAACAGCAATATATATTAGTATATATGTTATATAAAGCATATCTTGTATCTAACAGTTAATAGCCGGGCCGGGCCCCCCAAAGGTTTAGGGATTTTGATAGAGTGAAATTAATTTTAGATGCATTTTAAAACTCTATAGTGTAATATAAAACATATTAAATGGTGCAGGCTATCTGTCCTGTGTCTCCTACCTCTCCTGTGTCCAATTACCTTTCCTCTGTATCCCTCCACCTCTCCCTTTTGTGTACTTACATTTTTCCTCATTTCTCTATAATATTATAATTAAACTTTCCCTTATATCTTCCATGTTAACCTTTACCTTTCTCTTATCTATTTCCTTTCTCTGTTCCTATGTGCCCCTATCTTCATTACAGGTATCCCCCTCTCTCCCTCCCAACCTGCTCTCCCCTGTGCCTCACATTCTGCTTCTTTTACTCCTCCCTTACTCCTTGATCCTCTCTATCTATCCCTGTTCCTGCTGCTTTTATTCCTTCTCACTAGTGAATTCACACTTTTGCCCATCGATCATCACAATGCCCCCTCCTCCATCTACTGTGCCTCCTCCTTCATCCACTGTGCCCCTCCATATCACGGTGTGCCCTTCTTCATCACCCTGTGCCCCTCAATCACAATGTGCCCTCCTTCATCACCATGTTTCGCATGCTGTCTCCCTCCTTTTCTACTTACCTTTTTATGAATCTTTTTCTTCTGTCTTCTCTTATTCCTTTCTTATCTTTCTTCTCTCTTCTGTCTCCACTCTGCATCGCTCCTCACTGATCGTGTCGGGCGTGATGATGTCACGCCCCACACCGCCAGTGAGAATGGACCAGAGAGGAGCAGGAAGCTGCCGCCGGATGTAACTCCCATGGACAAGTGTCCACAAAGGCAGGCAGAGCGGAGCACCTTGCCGGATTGGCGCATCCCCACCTTGCTTTCCCCATTAACCGCCGGCCCTGGATGCTCATGAAGTAGGGCAGAGAAGTACCTGTATGTCATACCAGCACATACAGCCCTACTTCCAGCACTGCCTTGTCATATAAAAATACTCAAAATAACTTGGATAGAGTATAAAAAGCAGGAGGAAGGAGAACATAAGGAGAGAGAGGGAAAGCATGGAGTTAAGCTTATTGTAATTGTATAATTGTATACTGAGGGTACTTAAAGTAACAAAGTAGGGTAACGACCATAGCACCTGGTAAAAATCGTTATATGATACATAAGCCAGATCTTTTCAGTTATTTGCAACCTACCTGCCAAATGGCAACACTCACTACTGAGTTGCAAACTGCCTCCATGAAGCTCCCGACAAACAGTTCCTTTGCTGACATTGCTTCCAGATACAGTGTGGAACTCAGATGTGAGTGTTGCAAACAAGGACAGACTATTTGTACCTCTATGTGCTTCAGCGCTCGGCTGTCCAGTTCTGTGAGCTTGTGTGTCATCATCATCATCATCACCATTTATTTATATAGCGCCACTAATTCTGCAGCGCTGTACAGAGAACTCACTCACATCAATCCCTGCCCCATTGGGGCTTACAGTCTAAATTCCCTAACACACAGACACACAGTCAATTTGTTAGCAGCCAATTAACCTACCAGTATGTTTTTGGAATGTGGGAGGAAACCGGAGCACCCACAGGAAACCCACGCAAACACGGGGAGAAAATACAAACTCCTCACAGATAAGGCCATAGTCAGGAATTGAACTCATGACCCCTGTTCTGTAAGGCAGAAGTGCTAACCACTAAGCCACCGTGTGTCCAGCCACTGTGGGGTTGAGCTGTTGTTGCTCCTAAACATTTCCCCTTCACAATAAAAGCCCTTACAGATAACTGTACCAGCTGTAGCGGGGCAGATATTTGACAACCTGGCATGTTGGAAATGTGGCATCTTATGACAGTGCCATGTTGAAAGTCACAGAGTTCTTCAGTACAACCCATTCCACTACTAACTATAAGGGGTGTCCACATACTGTTTGCCATGTAGTATATTTCAGTAAGCTGTGGTATCCAAGATAATCATTTTTAGTTGATTTCCCCTTTTAGGACATAGTCTATTCTTTCACTTTTCTTTTTAGAAGTCTCCATATCAGTCTCACTTGGACTTGACATGTGTTATGTCTACTTCTAACAACACAAAACACATACTCTTGTTTATGTTTATGAATACTGTATAATCAAGAAACAGAAGTGCTGTTGTTGTTCAACAAAAGAAACTTACACCCAGATATCAAGATCTCACATTGGCATTTGTTTTTTTTGCATTGGTTTTCATATGTACTGTTAATTACAGGGTACATGATAAATATATTTGGTATGAAGAACAATTTACATAAACACTGATGACATATAATTTTGAAGACAACGTAATTTATAAACCGTGCTTTACAAGGTGAAAATTATTTTTACAAGTTGTTTGTCATCCTAGAGCACTTACATGTATGTTTCCCTGGTTTCTTGGTGCTTGACTTGTGTGACCTTATTGAGTAAGCCTAGTTCAAGAAAACATCTCTAAACTTGTAATGAAAATTGTTCCAAAAGGCAGGTGAGGAAAAGTTTTACCTACAGCAACCAATCAAATGATTTGTTTTCATGTTCTAAACTGTACAAAAAAAAAAAAAAAATGATAGAATTGGATCGGTTGCTCTAGGTTTGCAATTATATGTGAACAGTTTTCATAAATGTCCCTCATCTTCAAAGCAATGTAATTTATAGATCACAAAATTTAACTTACAATATCAAAACAGATGTCTGCAATGTCTACAAAACTAAACATGTTATTGTGTCGGTACAGTCAGATATAATAGCATACAATATAGGTGTTATTCTTTTTAACAGATTATTTCGAAAAAGTGGGACCAAAAATTTTATTTATTTTAGTTGTTTACACGTTCCTATGATACACAAATTGGGCCTGATTCATTAAGGAGAGCAAAGAAGAAAAAAAAAAGAGTAACTTTGCACCTGGGCAAAACCATGTTGCATTGGTGAGGGAGCTAAATTTAAAATGTGTGGGCAGATTTATAGCTGGGGTAGGGCATGTCCTAGACCAAGTTTAAATTTCAGGGTAATCTATTCCCTATCAAGTATTTGTGTGCTGCATAAAAAACAGGCAGTATTTAACTTATATACAAAATAATAAATTAATTTTGCACCCCTTGCATTGTAACATGGTTTTGTCCAGCAGAAAACTTACTCCTTTTTTTACTTACTTTCCTTAATGACTCAAGCCCATTATGCCTAAGTACCCTGTTTCTCCAGACACATTAATTCATACACAGAACACCAGTATGATGGGCTGCTGCTTGCACCCATCTGCGAGCACCTTTCCACAGATGGTCATGACCAGATAGCTGCTTTTTATAGGGGCCTCTACCTAGGCCCATCTCATTATAGCAAAGGGTGCATTTGGGTGCACAGCCGTGACACCACTCACTTATCTAATCCTGCTCTGTATGTCATCCATGCGCCTGAGCAACAGGTGTTAGTGCATTGTTCTGTACATCGTCTCTTACTGTGTACAATCCCAGCTCGTTCTGACATTGTTTGTCTGCCTGTGACCCTGACCTCTGCCTCCTTTATACTTTATAAACACATGCTGTCTGCCCCTGATCTACCTGAGTTTCTGACTTTGACACTGTTCTGCCAGCCCCTAATTTGACCTGTTTCTGACCATTCTATTGCTTAGTCAGCTGCTATCTAGCAAAGTGAGCCTGTGAGCAGCAGCCTGTTGGCTCTCTGCAGCAAAGTTCATTTACTTGCTGGGGTCCCTGGTGAATACCGGGGTCACCATTAGACGCCACCCCCACAGGTAAGCCAGGGAAAATGAATAAAGGCATAGTGGGTCCATATCTGAACCAGAGAACTTGGTCTTCATAAGGATGTGGAAGAGTTTGTGTCAGTCTATTCTGCAAATGCTCAATATAAAACATCAGTCACTTATTGGTCCTTTGCAGGCTCTTCTGTGCCCAATAACCCATGCACTCATATTTCAATGTATTTCTTTAATATCTTCTTTAAAAGCTTTACTACCATCTCAGTAGCAGCCACTGTCCTCCTGTCAAAGATCTCCTTGAGCAATATATTAATCAAAGTAATAACTCATCCTAAACACCTTCTTCTGAGAGTTTTTTGCTGCAGATTCTGCTGCCATTTATCACCAGCTGTAAGAGAAGGTAAGTGTGTCCCTCCAGTAGTGCCCATACGTATTCAGAGCCTTGCATCCTGCTCAAGCACTTCTACGCGCATCTCTTTTTAGTCGCGCACCTGGACAAATGCTTCATTTAGACGCGTCACAACCTGCACACACATTGTGATGTGGGAGCGTGAGTTTTGAACCTGTGCTGCCTGATCACTGGAGAGTTATTGACTTTGACATTGTCCTGTCAGCCCCAACTTTGACCCACAGAAAAGTCCACTGTGATCGCTGATGATTGTTGGGGTAGCTTATATAACCGCAATATCCAAGCATACCATAACAAGGTTAACTCTGTCTGTGCTCAGAAATTAGCAGCAGATGCTGAGAAAAAAGCTTAATTTTCCATTTTACTGACCTGCGATATTCACTGTGAGCTGCTGAAGCTGGACAGCATTGTAAAAGTTATTAAACATGTCCATTATATCAAATTGATAATAATATAGGACTATTATTATGGACCACTTGTCCATTACACAGAAATCACCTGGGAGTCACAGCTGCCACTTCCAGGGTCCCATTTACAATTCATTCAATCAGGTTGTGAGGCTGGTAAGCTTAAATGGGAGAGTCTTTTCCTCAGAACTCCTAGGGGTACATTTACTCAACTGCGGGTTTGAAAAGGTGGAGATGTTGGCTATAGCAGCCAATCAGATTCTAGTTATCATTTATTTACTACATTCTACAAAATGACAACTAGAATCTGATTGGTTGCTATAGGCAACATCTCCACTTTTTCAAACCCACAGTTTAGTAAATATACCCCCTAGTGTTCGAACATGTCTGACATCCAAGGTCATTATATTGCATGCTAGCACATGCTATACTAAAAAAAAAGATTATATTTTTTCTTTTATAAAACAACAAAAATTAAATTTAGAAAATGAGAAAAATTAGACATAAACATATTACAAATACATTTTATTCTTGACCAAAACATACACCAAATATCCAATAAAGTACCTAGTTTTGTCTCTGTAAACACTAGAAGCTGCAAAATACAATGACTGGTTAACTAGCCCGGACAGGCTCCCAAACTTATACGGGCACCCAAACTTACCACAGGTTGTCCCTCACCTCTGTCAATAGTGTTTCCTCAAAGCCCATACATTCCCAGCCGCCCCTCCCTCACAACTAACAAATTAAGAGAAGAATAGGCCCTTACATCCCAAGTTACCCCAGGTAGATGATGTTTTTATTCACATATACTGTATGTGTAAATGAGTACATGCTGTGCACGGGGTCCTCCATGGTGGAGGTGGTGGACTGGGACTACTGCCATTATATGGACACTAATACCTACACAGGTACTTCTTACCATAATCAAAAATTAATTAAAAAAATACATTTTAAATGATTCAGACCTCCCTCAACTTTATTTTAGTCTCCTTGAAATGAACAAATTCAGACATTAATCTATTCCATATAACTATTCCATCTCAATAGGGGCCTCATGTAGAGTTGGACCTATATATGTTTTATTTTCACAATATATTCATTTCTCTACTAGGCATGTGTACCAAATAAGCATGCTGATATATGTCCATATACAGATTCCCTCGCATCTTACACTTACCACTTAGTACGCTTAGAGAGGCGGAACTGGGGAGGAAAGGGGCAGGAGAGCATATGCCAAGTACAATAATGCCGTGTTCTTGCAAATCGAGGTAGACCTAGACGCATACATTCCTGTGTCCTATGTCTTGCAGGTGTTCAGCCTAGTGCAAAGAACAGCACAGATCTTTGAAACGTAAAAAAGGAAATAAACATTGTGTCCCCTGACCTCAAAACTAAACCAAGAGCCTGGGCTAGTAATCACTAGTGCTGAGGGATGAGTACTGGGGGGCTGGAATGTGGGGGCATGTTGTGTCATGTGTGGGTCTGAGGGCATGAGGGTGCAAAGGCAATTTGGGATGTCTTTGCATTTTAGAAAAAAAATATTTTTGTAGATGGCTAGATATGCAGAGGGGAGAGGGAGGAAGCGCAGGAACTGGTCCGCGGCGCAAGCGCAGGGACTGGTCCACGGCGCAAGCGCAGGGACTGGACCGCGGCACAAGCGCAGGGACTGGTACATTGAGCAGGACAAGAGCAGAGAAGCACTCTCCAGGTATGTCAGAAATGCATTGACAAATATATGTTTTTTAAACGCTATATTAAAGATACTATAGGGGGGAGCCGGGCACATAGTACAGAGTGGTGTCTCTTTCAATATTAAATTAAATGTGTTGTTTTAATTCATTACAATTAAAAATAACATGCGTCCCTTGGAGGGCCCATCACTGATGAAAAGTAACTATTCCTATACAATGCACAACCCTATGGACTAAGGGTAAAATGTAAAATACATATTGTGATTTTGCAGCATGCCAGAACAAGCAATGTGACTCACAGATTTTTTTTGTTTTTATTTTCAGTTGCTTTGGTGATATTTCACAAGGCGTTTCCACCAAATACAATAGGAGCATTCAAGACAAGAAAAAGCAAAAATCTGATTCAGCGGGTGACAGACCTACGGCATGAAGGCAGGGAGGTGAGTGCTGGGCTTAACACATAACATTGATTGACACAATATTAAAGATGTCAAAGGACTTTAATGAAGTCAGGGAACTATATTTGAATGATAGATAAATTAAAAATTCAAGCTCTGCCCTTTGTATTGCTGCTCAATATATACAATATGCACACTAGCTATGTGACATTCCTTCAGAAGACACAAAAGAATAATTAAATATAACTAAAATGTGGTAGGGTTGTACTTCATAGATTTTCAAGTTCCATTGTGATGTGAACAGGTGTTTTCACAATAGGCATCAATGTGTCATGATGTGAAGAACGTGCAGTCACCGTTACTACACCTGTGCTGTTGGCCGAGTCAAGAGTCTATTCCCAGAAAGAAAACGCTATCTGAGTATCATTTTCCAATGGTTACACCTTGCACTGTCCAGGAAAAATGTGACACATTATTCTCATTATCATTACAAAGGAGGCTGCTTTCATCCGTTCGTAAAGCCTATTTTTTCCAGTCCTGATTAGCTGTAGGGCACTTTTCAATCACTTCTCCATTCAACTGCTTCTCCCCTAAAAACCTCATAACCATGAATTGTGGTTGACTCCTACGTTGAATTTTCCCTGGACAGTCTTGTTTTGTGATGTCTATCCACTTTTCAGAAAAAAACATGAGTTTCATCGATGTTTAAATCATGAAACATGATACAGTCTAAATAACAGTGAAATTATCTGCAAATCAAAACAGAGGTAAGGGATTAATATTAAAGCAGAGTCGACTGAATCCTAAGTAATTGGCCAAATTGAACAGGAGCTTAATATGACTGAGAAGCACAACTATTCTCAGTGTCCTGTTCCGTTGACAACTCTAGCTAAAGGAAGAAAGTAGACGAGAATGTCTCCTTTGGGGTTCCAGAACAAAGGCCCTGATGCTTGTGGTTTCATTAAATAGAAAGTTGTGCAACAATGTTCCTTAGGGTGGCCTATAGCCCAAAGCTCCACTTTTGTAAACTGTAAACATACTGTATGTAAGATCAATAATTACCTTTGCCACCCTAATAGTATATTCATATGTCAATGTGTCATTATTTTAGAACCCTAAAAGAAGTTTCCAAAATCATATTTAGACCCTGTAAATTATAACTAATGATGATGTTACTAAGTGATTCATTAAAAGGATAATTCCACCCAAAGCAGAAAATTCACTTTTGGGTTGGTTATCATTAAGTAAACACAGTCCACATAGCTTGGGGGTCAGGGCCACTTTCTGATTCACCACTGTAACCCATACCAAAAGTCTCCTTTAACTACTGAGACCTAGGGCTAGATTTACTAAGCTGCGGGTTTGAAAAAGTGGGGATGTTGCCTAGAGCAACCAATCAGATTCTAGCTTTCATTTATTTAGTACCTTCTACAAAATGACAGCTAGAATTTGGTTGGTTGCTATAGGCAACATCCCCACTTTTTCAAACCCGCAGCTTAGTAAATCTAGCCCCTAATCTCTTAGTACCTCAAGCAAATCACAGTGAACGAGGAATACTTAACATACTAACAGACTGTTTTATGCATGAAGCGGGGGGACGGTCACATTCAGGGGAGATAGAAAACCCAAGAGTAGGGATTAGTTGAGAGCCGTTTATTTGATTGCTATTCATCAGAAGTAGGAGTTAACATTTTAAAAAGGGGCAAATTTGAGGCATAATGAGCACTGCTCATTATTGTGGTGGGTTTGAAATTCAGTAAGAAAAAAGTGAAAAATATTGACTATTTCTATGCAATTAGTAAAACATGAAGAAGACTTAATATGTTTTAATAACAATTTATATGATCAAAATATTATTATAATTGATTTGTGAGGAATCACAGTGGGGGAGAAGGCTAAGCACCAATAAAGAGATGGGTTTATAGAATGCATTTAAAGATTTGAAAGCTGCAGGAGAGTGTGATTGAGCATGGTAGGGAATTCCATAAGTGGGTAGCGGCACATAAGAAGTCTTGTGGGTGGCAGTTAGAGGTGGTTACCAGAGATGAGGCAAAGAGCAGGTCAGAGGTAGATCTAAGAGGATCAGAGTGAGAATATTTTCAGATGCGATTTGAGATGTATTAACGGGTGGAGTTGTTGAGGGGCTTGAAGTTAAGGGTGAGTTATTTGAATTGGATTCTGGTGGAAGGATTTTCAAAATTCTGTGGACCAGTCAGAGAGGAAGATTATGGCATTTCATATGGATTGAAGCAGAGATATATGGGTGAGGTCAATGCCAGTTAGAAGGAGATTGCAGTAATCGAGGTTTGGAGATGAGAGAGTGAATAAGAGCTTCCTGGATAAGAAAAAGGAGTATTCTGGCAATATTTTTAAGCCGGAGTTGACAATACTGGCAGAGCAACTGGATGTGAGGAATACAGGAGAAGGCAGTGTCAAGTGTGACACCAAGGCAGCGGACATGTGACAGGATATTGTGGTGCTATTGATGGTGATGGAGATTTGAGTCATAATCAGGAAGGAGAGTTCATGGAGTTTATGAGAGTACTTTGAGTTTATAACCCAGAAAACTGCAGTCCCACAGCTTAAATGCTCTTTTGGCAAATGCACCACTTTATATGGAAGTACATGGTTTTGAGGGCAAAATTTGCACCTGTTGATGGGACAAGGTTGGCAAGTCACAGAAGCTCTTTGCAGATTATGGATTAGGTGGATGAATATGCCTTTATTTGCACCAAGACACACAAACTAAATTTTAATTTTGCAGGACAGGATTATTTCATAATATATATATTACTACAAGTATTATCTACAGTAAATTATTGACATCACATTAAACTTAAAGTGGGAATATGTCAGACAGAATTAATATGTCATAGCCAACTGGCTCTCCCCAAGATTGCTTATGAAGCCATAATAAACTCTCTTCTTAATAAAGCCCAGCGGGTGGGCGGTTGACCAATTATCGCATCCCAACATTGATCACTAGGCATCGCAGATTTAGTTTATTTTAACAACTTACAGACCTCTAATTAATAGCAATGATCAGTAACGTGCTTAGTATTGACTGTACTTATGGATAAGTAACATAGAATAGCCAGAAATAGCAGCAGCTCTGGCAAGAAATATGAACTTAGCTTTGTATACAGTCCAGCTTGGTGCACTAGGCACATGGAGGTAACACACATGGCTGCTTTCTGGTACATTTATGGCAAAAAAATGGTTCCATAAACTGCTTGGGGGGCTTATGTGGCCCCACCTGATGTGGCGTTGGGCCCATGTTGTAAAAAACTAGTGGTATAGTATGTAGCCAGACTGATACAAGAACTAGCCTTGCTGCAGGTTCATCTTATGAAAGGTGTGGTGGTAATAGGGATATGTCTAACTGCCCTTCTGATGGGCTGAGGACAGCAGGAAGATATCTTTCTGCTCTGTGTGCTTGGTGGGGAGTGGATGATAATAAATGCCCTATACTGGCATAGTAGCTGACAATACTATGGCTCCCAACTTCATGTTAGATGTCTGAATATGCCTCACATAGGGCAAATACAATGAGACAGCCCACAGCTAGGCCCTAAGGGCTCCCCGGCTCCTTGGCTATAGTGGGCATTGGGTATCTACTGTTAGCAGACATCCAGAGTATTCACCCTCTCCCATATCAAACTGAGACCTCTGTTCAGGATACATCTATAACAAATGAACTTAAAGACCAAAAGACATACTCCCCCTTGACAAAATATTTTTAGATCCCTGGATACTTACAAACCTGATTTGTAAGTATACAGTTTAAAAACGTAAAAATTATTTATTTTTACATGATATGCTTAAATAGCATTGATTTTTTATTTGAAAGAGATGTGGCATAGCGTTTTCTGTGCACGCACAACAGGGCAACGGATGTTGGACAGAACTAAAGGATTTAATTGACAAGAAAAGGAAGTTTGGGTCTATATAAAATTGTACCTACCCAATATGACATGATTACTGGACACAATTATAATTCAGTGTCCTGTGTCTGTGTAGAGTACAATAGAATGTTATTATGATGCTCTACAATGGGAATGTCATGTTGGGTAGATGTCATGTGCGTCTGTATAGTGTGTAATAGAATTTATTATGATCATGTCAGGTAGCTATGTCATGTTGGGTAACTGTAGTGTCCTATGTCTCTACAGATTGTAATACAATTTTATTATGATTATGTCCAGCGGTCAGGTCATGTTATGTAGGTGTTAGCGTGTTATGTCTGGTCTTATATTTTGCATTATGGTCATGTGCAATGGTTATCATGTTGAGTAAATATCATCAAAAGCAAAAAGACAACAGTGTTGTAATAGGAGCCGTCTGTAGTCCGATAGTTGAACACAGAACTTGCTGCACTGTGACGGCAATGCGGCTGATGACTGGTATTAGAAGTAGGGATGTGCAACGGCCACTTTTGGTGTCTCGTGTTTTGTGTTTTGGATTCGGATTTCCTTGAGGTTTTGGGTTTGGATTTGTTTCGCAAAACACCTGACGAAAGGTTTTGGTTCGGATTTAAAGGTTTTGGATTCGGATTAATTTTGAAAAAAACATAAAAAGTGTTAAAATCAAGTTTTTTGGTTTATTTTCACTCCTACGCTATTATTAACCTCAATAACATTCAATAACAATCATTTCCACTAATTCCCAGTCTATTCTAAACACCTCACACCTCATAATATTGTTTTTAGTCCAAAACAGGCTCTACTGAGGCAAGATGTCATCCTCATCCTCAACCTCTGATTCCTCTCCCCCTACAGTGTGTACTTCCTCCTCCTCACACATTATCAATTTGTCCCCGCTGGACTCCACAACCACAGGTCCCTCTGTACTATCTGGAGGGCAGTGCTGTACTTGATTGAGGAATTGATAATTCATTTTTATGAACATCATTTTTTCAACGTTGTGAGGAAGCAACCTCTTTCGCCGCTCACTGACCAGGTTCCCCGCTGCACTAAAAACTCTTTCCGAGTACACACTGGAGGGGGGACAACTCAGGTAGAATAGAGCCAGTTTGTACAGGGGCTTCCAAACTGCCTTTTTTTCCTGCAAGTAACAATATGGACTGTCTGACATGTCTATTTGGATGGTGTCAGCAAAATAATCCTCCACCATTTTTTCTATTGTGACAGCATCCAATGCAGCAACAGTAGACATGTCTGCAATGATTGGCAGGACCTTCAGTCCGGGCCAGATGTTATCAGCATCCCCGCCAGCGGGTCTTTTAGGAAAACTGAGCTTTTTCCTCGCAGCTTTATCCTCCAAATTTTTGTTTTCCATTATATGTAGCACAAGAGAACGTAGCCCTAAGCCACACACACTCGGCAAAGCCTTTAAAAATTATATGCGGCACAGGAGAGTACCACTGGACTTCTACTGCAGAATCAGTGAACTTTGTAATATTGCAGTACCACTGGTGGACTTATACTGCAGAATCAGTGAACTTTGTAATATTGCAGTACCAATGGACTTATACTGCAGGATTGTTTTTGGATATTTTTTTTTTAAATTTCTTTTTTTTATAATTATTTTTTTTTTATTTTTTTTATAACTTTTTTGTCAATTTTTTATAACTTGGGAATAATGGGGAAATAACAATGCCCTTAGAAGGACAGAGCACAGGACACAGCACCACTGGACTGAACAGGACACAGCACAGGACCCAGCAGCACCACTGAACTCAGAAGGACAGAGCACAGGACACAGCACCACTGGACTGAGCACAGCACAGCACAGAATATAGCAGGGCAGAGGACCACCTAACACAACCTCCCTCTACCCTAATCAATGCCTGAGTGAAGATGGAGGCGGCCAGCGGGGAATTTATAGAATCCGAGTATCACGAGATCCGACAACGGGATTATGACTCGGAGCCTCGCTTTCAGTTTTGCAATTGGAGGTAATACCCGGATCTGTCTCGGATCCGGCTCGGATCGGCAAGGTTCGGGTGGGCTCGGATTTCAGATATCCGAGCCCGGTCATCCCTAATTAGAAGACAGTCTCCAAATATCGGCTTAGAGATAGTGTCACGGGCACTAGGAGTCTTTACCCAGAGATCACCAGGTGATAGGCTTACCAGAGCAGTATAGGTGGTAATATGGTACTCTGGTAGCAGGGTGATCACGGAACAGGAAATAGCAGATGATGAGATGCACAGAAAAGTCTATGACTAGCAGCACTGGTAATATGGAGGTAATAATACACGAGGAACTGTATGGACAAGGACACGTGAAGGTAGTCAGTGGTCTGCGATAGCAAGTTGTACCACTGCTATAGTGAGGAGGAATGTCCAACAGAAACGAGGAGGTGATGAGAGTCAGCGGACTGCGGATAGCAAGTTGTACCGCTGTCTGAGTGAAGGAATGGAATCCAAGTGGAGGTATCCGGGGAGTCAGTGGTCTGCGTTAGCAAGTTGTACCACTGCTATGTGAGAGGATACTGGAACAGGTGAAACTGTAAACAGGAGTCAGTGGTCTGCCACTAGCAAGTTGTACCACTGAATATATATGTGAGGAGGTGCACGGGGAGAGACTGCAACACAATATATACACGGGCACCTTGACTTTGATCCACAGTAATATGCACAATATAAATGTATAAATGACTGAACAACACTGCCAATATAGAAAGTCTCTTGAAGTAATCCAGCATGAGATAACACAGTCAATGATGGCAGTAGAGTCAGCAGATAGTACACTCCAGAGGAGAACCAACACAGTCCAGCAAGGTATGCAATACACAGCACAGTCAATGGGAAGTATGCATACCGTGGTTCAGGAGAAGGCAGTCAGACAGGAGTGCAGAGATACCTGAAGGGCAGGAGGCCAGCAGGATACAAGTCCCTGGATGGGTGAAGCGGGGGTCTAGCAGGTGCAGCGCACAGGTAGGTAGACCAGCAGGGAGCACAGGAAGGCGTGGAGAGCGGATCAGCAGTAGATGGATGAGTAGCGCTGAGAAGTAACAGCAGCGGGTCTCTGCGGGAACACGGAGGTAACCAATAGCAACCAGCAGGTGCAGTAACGATGGGACCCCGGAGCAGAGTTGAACTGGAACAGTTGATCACGGAGAATAGCGGGTAGCAATAGTGGAGGCAGACTCAAGGAAACACGGTAGAGTTGACAAGGACTGAAGACTGAAGCGCACAGAGGCAGCGGATAGGAATCAGCTAGCAGTCACGATGATGAAACACAGACGAGTTGCAGGTTGAAGACTGTAGTGCACGGAGGCAGCGGATAGGAATCAGCCAAACAGTCACGGTGATGAAACACAGACGAGTTGCAGGTTCAAGCCTGTAGTGCACGGAGGCAGCGGATAGGAATCAGCTGGCAGTCACAATCATGAACAGGTGAGTGGATGTGGTTGAAGCCTGTAGTGCACGGAGGCAGCGGATAGGCATCAGCTAACAGTCCCAATGATAAATGGTAGAGTTGAAGTGATTAGAAGACTGTAGTGCACGGAGGCAGCGGATAGGAATCAGCTCACAGTCACGATGATACAGTAGATGGTAGAAGTGGTATGGGAACCACAGTAGTAGAAGTGGTTTGGAAACCACAGGAATCAGCTGGGCTGAATAAACAAGGAAACACAGGAACACCTTCAGAGACTCATGGGGAATGAGACTCCAAGATCAGGCAATGTGGTGATGACCACAGGTGCTTAATATAGGGAGGTTGCCTGATCTGCCAATTAAGTTAAAGGAACATACACTGGAGGTATAGAAAGGGCTGCGCATGCGCAGTCCCTCAGGATGGAGGACGGCCACGGTTCCTAAATGTCCGGGAAGAAGCACTCACAGTCCGGTGAGTGACAGATAGAGTGTGCCTGTAGTCACTATGTCCTAACGCGTTTCATCACCAAATGGTGATTTCATCAGAGGAAATCAACCACTATAAACTTTGGTGGAGCCAGTTCAGTTTCAAATAGAGACTTTATTTTATATACACCATATCACGATCGGAATAAGTGTTACTTTTTGAATAACAGAATTTACCTCATAATTGATCTGTCTGTTTCTATTAGAGATGGTCACTGACCCCCGTGTTTTGGTTTTGGATTCGGTTTTGGATCTGGATTACCGTCGTGTTTTGGTTTTGGTTTTGGTTTTGCAAAACCTCCATTGCGTGTTTTGGTTTTGGTTTTGGTTTTGTTTGGTTTTGTTTTGCTATTTTTTGGGAAAATCCATGTTTTTGGGCCTAAATTAACCCAATTTAGTGCTCCAACTGTTTTAGAGACAAGTAATCTAATTGTTGAGGTAATAAATCATCCCAAAAAACAGTTTAATTCTTCGTTGGTAGGCCTATTCTACACACAAAACAGATTGTCTTCCTCTCCATCTATGCATATTGGCAATGCAGCCATCGTCTTTGAATGTATATTACACCCTACACTTATAGTTAAATATGTAAAGAAATGGAAAAAGCCAGTTTGGTTTCTGTCTCTCAAGGCCCCCCTCCACTTGTATAAAATACCAAAAAATTCAGCCATTATAGACTGTACAATATTAATTGACATGGAGAAAGCCAGTTTGGTTTCTGTCTCTCAAGGCCCCCCTCCACTTGTATAAAATACCCAAAAATTCAGCCATTATAGACTGTACAATATTAATTGACATGGAGAAAGCCAGTTTGGTTTCTGTCTCTCTAGGCCCCCCTCCACTTGTATAAAATACCCAAAAATTCAGCCATTATAGACTGTACAATATTAATTGACATGGAGAAAGCCAGTTTGGTTTCTGTCTCTCTAGGCCCCCCTCCACTTGTATAAAATACTAAAAAATTCAGCCATTATAGACTGTACAATATTAATTGACATGGAGAAAGCCAGTTTGGTTTCTGTCTCTCTAGGCCCCCCTCCACTTGTATAAAATACTAAAAAATTCAGCCATTATAGACTGTACAATATTATGAAAAATGGACAAAGCCAGTTTAGGGTCACTCTGTCTATGACACCCTACCCTTAAGGATAAATTGCCCTAACAGCAGCCTTTCAAGATGGTATGTGATATGGAAATGCCACAAGTCCCTTTCCTCTTTGGGGGTAGATTGCACCCTACACTTACATAGAAAGTTTTAAAAAGATGTTATCGGCATCATCTTCAGCTTCATCCTCACCCTCATCAGTGTTATCGTCATCATCACAGACTATCAATTCATCGCCGCTTGAATCCGCCATTAGAGAACAGTCAGTGCTTGCATGTCTTGGATGGTGAAGGCCTTCCTCGTGGAAGATGTAGTTCATTTTTATAAACATCATTTTCTCCACATTTTTGGGAAGTAACCTTCTACGGCGATCACTGACTAAGTTCCCTGCTGTGCTGAACACTCGTTCAGAGTACACACTGGAGGGTGGGCAGCTTAGGTATTGCAAAGCAAGTTTGTACATGGGTTTCCAAATAGCTTGCTTTTCTTCCCAGTAAGGAAAGGGACTGTCTGACATTTCCATATCAACTACCTCTTGAAAGTAATCCTCCACCATCCTTTGCATGTTTATACTCATATTGGATGGACTTATGGGCAAAGTGACACTTTTTTTTGAAAAATCCTTCAAACCAGCCCAGATGTTAAATTGTTCTCGTCTGCCCCCTGTGTCTTCCCTGCTTCTTTTTTGGAAATTTAATTTTTTACGAGCAACAGCTTGAGAAAGTGAAGGAGGACACGTCGTCAAGCCGAGGCCCAGTTCAGCGGCCAACTTGCTGAGCAATAGCTCCTTGCAAAAGTTCACATCTCGCTCATTTACAAGTAAAGACTCAATGTAGGTTTTAAACCTTGGATCAAGCACAGTGGCCAAAACGTACTGATCCGAGTTCAAGATCTTAATAACTCGAGGATCATTGTGAAGCGAATTAAGTACTTGATCGACAAGGCCAACATACTTTGCTGAATTGCTTGCTTTCAGCTCCTCCTTCATTTTCTCAAGCTGCTTTTCCAATAGTCTAATTAAAGGAATGACTTGGCTCAAACTAGCAGAGTCTGCACTGACCTCACATGTCACAACTTCAAATGGTTTCAGCACCTTGCACAGCACTGAAAGGATTCCCCACTGTGCAAGAGTGAAATACATCCCCCCTCCTTTCCCAATGTCATGACTTGTGCAATATGCTTGGATGGCTTTGCGCTGTTCCTCCATCCTCTGAAGCATGTACAGGGTGGAATTCCACCGAGTTACCACCTCTTGCTTAAGTTGGTGGCAGGGCAAGTTAAACTGCTCTTGGAGCTGCTGTAATCTCCTACATGCTGTGGCTGAATGCCTGAAATGGCCTGAAATTTTACGGGCCACCGAAAGCATCTCCTGCACCTCACGGTTGTTTCGTAGGAAGCTCTGCACCACCAAGTTGATGGTGTGAGCAAAACAGGGAATATGTTGGAAATCACCCAGCTGTAATGCTCGCACTATATTGTTGGCGTTATCTGAAATGACATACCCTGGGGAGAGTCCGAGTGGTATAAGCCATGCATCAATCACATCTCTCAGTTTGCGTAACAAATTGTCAGCCGTATGCCTGTTAGTGAAGCCGGTGATACAAAGAGTGGCCTGCCTGTGACAAATGTTACGTAGTGGTGTACATGCTGCTGCTGTTCCTGCTGGTGAAGGTGAATGACCAACCCAGTGGGCTGTCACAGTCATATAGTCTTTGGTTTGGCCACTTCCACTTGTCCACATATCTGTGGTTAAGTGAACAGTGGGCAGAATGGCATTTTTCAGCGCAATCTCTACATTTTTACACACTTTTTGGTATAGTTGTGGAATAGCTTTACGGGAGAAATGGTGTCGCGATGGAATTCTGTAACGCGGACACAAAACCTCAATTAACTGTGAAAAACCAGCTGCGTTTATGGTGGAGATTGGACGCAGATCTAACACTAACATTGCAGCCATGGCGTCTGTGATTCGCTTGGCGACTGGGTGACTGCTGTCATATTTGCTTCCCCTCGCAAAGGATTGTTTCACAGTTAATTGCTGAAATGTAGGACTGCTCATTTTATTCACCTGCCTCTGGGATGACGATTCACCCCCAGCAGCAGCAACAGCAGCAGCAGGACTAACGCTTTCTTCAGAGGAATCAATAATAGTGCCGGAGTCATCCAGCCTTAAGTGGGATGCCGGGCTAACTCTGAGCGCTACTGAGGATATTGATGAGGATGGTGTGGTGGGTGTATTTTGTGGCCGTCGGTATGTCGGTGAGCGGAGGGTCTTAGCTGATGAGGGAGTGCTTGTATTCTTTTGGGAAGAACTTTCAGCTTTTCCCAACACTTTGCCATGAACTCTCGTTAAATGGCGTAACATAGACGAGGTTCCAAGATGGTTAAGGTCCCTCCCTCGACTGACTGTGGCTTCACATACACTACAAATGGCTATACAATTGTTGTCTGGATTTGGGTAGAAATAATTCCACACATAAGAAGTGGATTTTTTTGTTTTATGCCCAGGCATGACAATGGCCTTTTTCTTGTCACGTGCCAGAACTGCTGCCACTGGTGCAGGACTTACACAAACAACCTCATCCTCATCAACATCCTCATTAGCGCCCTCGTCGCCTACACAAATCTCCCCCTCATCCTCTTCTAATTCCAAAGTGGCATCCTCAATTTGGGTATCACCGGCTACACTCGGGCTATTAAGGCACACATCAGCAGAATGCTCACGATTAGACATCCCACTGTTGGATGGACTCTCCACAGGGATTGTTGTCATTTGTGAATCAGAGCAAATATTCTCCTGTAATGCCTCACTGGTATCTTGCAGCTCAGCTTTGACGCGTAACAGTAGTTGTGCACCAATTGTAGGCTGGGTAACTTTTTGGGATCTGCCACTAATAGCCAAAGGTGAAGGCCTCATTCTCTCTTTGCCACTGCGTGTGTAGAATGGCATGCTTGCAATTTTTTTTTTATCGTCACTTAACTTTTGCTCAGTTACACTTCGTTTTCGCTTCAATACAGTAAATTTTTTTTTGGTTTTTGTTTTTTGCACTAATTTGAAAACACTCTGTTGTTTGACATCGCCTTGGCCAGATGACGTACTGGGAACACTAACATCAGGACTGGTGACAGAACCTGGTTGCTCATTTAGATCATATGTGGACTGCTTTGAATCCATTGCGTAGATACTGCTGACAGATATGACTTTTGACAGCCAGAAATATTAATGCACAATTAGGGAGGACACCCCAAAAACACTGAGGAGTGCTAAAATTTATTGAGTAGATACTGCTGACAGATATGACTTTTGACAGCCAGAAATATTAATGCACAATTAGGGAGGACACCCCAAAAACACAGAGGAGTGCTAAAATTTATTGAGTAGATACTGCTGACAGATATGACTTTTGACAGCCAGAAATATTAATGCACAATTAGAGAGGACACCCCAAAAACACTGAGGAGTGCTTAAAATTATTGAGTAGATACTGCTGACAGATATGACTTTTGACAGCCAGAAATATTAATGCACAATTAGAGAGGACACCCCAAAAACACTGAGGAGTGCTTAAAATTATTGAGTAGATACTGCTGACAGATATGACTTTTGACAGCCAGAAATATTAATGCACAATTAGAGAGGACACCCCAAAAACACTGAGGAGTGCTAACATTTATTGAGTAGATACTGCTGACAGATATGACTTTTGACAGCCAGAAATATTAATGCACAATTAGGGAGGACACCCCAAAAACACAGAGGAGTGCTAAAATTTATTGAGTAGATACTGCTGACAGATATGACTTTTGACAGCCAGAAATATTAATGCACAATTAGAGAGGACACCCCAAAAACACTGAGGAGTGCTAACATTTATTGAGTAGATACTGCTGACAGATATGACTTTTGACAGCCAGAAATATTAATGCACAATTAGAGAGGACACCCCAAAAACACTGAGGAGTGCTAACATTTATTGAGTAGATACTGCTGACAGATATGACTTTTGACAGCCAGAAATATTAATGCACAATTAGGGAGGACACCCCAAAAACACAGAGGAGTGCTAAAATTTATTGAGTAGATACTGCTGACAGATATGACTTTTGACAGCCAGAAATATTAATGCACAATTAGAGAGGACACCCCAAAAACACTGAGGAGTGCTAAAATTTATTGAGTAGATACTGCTGACAGATATGACTTTTGACAGCCAGAAATATTAATGCACAATTAGAGAGGACACCCCAAAAACACTGAGGAGTGCTAACATTTATTGAGTAGATACTGCTGACAGATATGACTTTTGACAGCCAGAAATATTAATGCACAATTATGGGGGACAACCCAAAAGCGCTGGGGAGTGCCAAATATGAAGAAAAAATAATAAACCTCTATCCTCCTCTCTGCACTAGCGATTTTGGTTAGAGCAATTGCAAGAACAATATTGTATTCTTTCTCTGTCCCTGCTCTAATTAGCCTATGACTACACCCTGCTCTCTCCCTCTGTCAAATGGCGATGGATTGCTGTGGAGGCGTGTATTTATAAAGTTGAAGTATCGCGAGAACCGAGTCCCGAGATCCGACGACGTCACAATGACGTTCGGCCTCGATTTGGATTCGGAATTGGCGGGAGAGTACCGAGCTGCTCAGCTCGGTACTCGGATACCCAAAGTTCGGGTGGGTTCGGTTCTCGGAGAACCGGACCCGCCCATCTCTAGTTTCTATATACGGATCGTGTTGTTTTTAACAGTTTGTTTATACAATCTCTATTTGTTTTGAGTTATCAACTCACAAGATACATTTTTATATCAGGCTTACTTAGAGTGTGCCCTTTGTGTGTTTTTTATGGGATTTACGGATATATGTATTACTATATGTTTTATTAATAAATTTATTTTTACACAACCTTACAGTTTATGGTTAGTGGTATAAGTGTTTTCAGTGTCCAGCGCTGTTGTCTTTTTGCTTTTATTGTATATCTAATCAGACCTCCCAGGTCTTCTTTCAGCTGCAGGTACTGAGACGCTTAGTACCCTCTTTTTTGATTTATTACCATAATTCCTTTGCACCAGGTTTTTCTGTGTTTTGTTTCGAGTAAGTATCATGCTCTCTTTTTTGCATAGGAGTATGGGAAAATATATACAACTAAATATCATGCTACATAATTTTAAGAATATTATTGACACTTGCATTTCACCTATGCGTTCTTCTTTTACATCCTAAAAGGGTATTTTCTTCAACTTGACTTTACATTCTGATATTCGTTCGGCTATAAAACAAAGGGAAAAGAAAAAAAAGTTCTAAATGTTAACATTGACAGAGCAATATATGTCATTAAGGGGTTAACTGTTCCTGAGCACAAGTTCATGATCATCTTTTGAGTACTGAAGTTTATTCACTTTAGTCACTTGTGTTGCCTATTGCACATGTAGTGTCAATTTATGTAACAACTGCTTGCAATGCTTACTCATGACGTAATGATCTGTTTTGATTTAGCAATCAATACTGTAAGGATCCCAAGAATATTTATTTACAATGCAAATATTAGAAAAGTCACATGACACACAACACAGCAAAAAAAAAAAAAAAAAAAAAAACACAAAGGGATGGAATTAAAACCTAAAACGATGATCAAGATGTTGATTTGATCGAGTCACGTACTAGAGTTTCAAGTTAAACAGGGTGTGTTTGTTCTCCACAAAAAGATGCCCAGCACTGACTAACATTTATTATTAATTGGTCGCTGATTGAGATGAGAACACCAGCAGAGACAGAGATCTGATTCAGCTGAGATTTCACGCTTTTATCTTTCATCATTCCCCAAAAGCCAACATCCTGATTCGCCTGAGGAAAGGTAATGCAGGAGAGCTAAGCGATTCCATCAGGAACCAGCTAAAGCACAAAAGGTAAAAACAAACTGTAAAACAGTTATGTGGTTACGAATGTCTGTCTAAGGGTATGAGAAGGAGCAGCATTTATTGTTCTGTTGTTATTCAATGTATTTTAGGTCATGAAAGTTATTTATGACGTTGTGTAGGTTTTTGATAAGTAACCTCACATTTCTGTAGGAATGCAACTTTTCTTCATATCACACTGAAATATCTCCCCCTAATTTGTGCATACCATTAATATTTTATATACTTATTATTTGCTTTATTTTGTATGAAGAGATAATAAGTTAAATAAATAGACCGCTGCACCAAACATATACAAAAATGCATTATTTACAAAATAAAGATGGTATAATTGATTAAGGACCACCAAGTGTAAGGAGTTAGTGGACATTAGACCCAGATGGACCATATCTTGGGAAACTAGTCTGGGCTTATCCAGCTTTCATTAATTTGATGAACAGTAATACACTAACTCTTTTTTAAGCACGGGTGGATTGGGCCCCAAGCTAACTAACTAGCACAAGCTTTGTTTTTCCATAGACGAGAAATTGAAGCAGCTGATTTTAAGCCTTGTGGGTAAAATATAGTCAACTAAACTCAAAAGGTTAAGGTTAGGGGTCAAGCAATGGGGGTACCCCCAGCAATCTGGAAACCAAATATGCAATCTGCTTTTACTTAGACCAGAGCAAGCCCTACATAAATGGGGAAAAAAAGAATCCCGTCACAAAGTGGCATCTGGGACTGACTGAACGTGGTAAAGTAGACCCTATGTAGGTATCTCCGCTGTACCAAGTCCTGAGGAGTGATTTGCTCTCCCAGTAGGGAGCATAGGACAAGTAATAGTGAAGGGACACTTGTAATAGGGATCATTGGTCCCTAGAGAGAACAGCTCCACCACATACATAATGAATGGATGCTGGACAATGAATAAATAAAAATAGTAGAAACTGCATCCATGGTCTATCATCTGTCCTTTACCTGGGAGAACACAGTGAGAGGTAGGCAGTCACAAGGTACATGAGAGTTACAAGACTGAAGGGCTAGATTTACTAAACTGCGGGTTTGAAAAAGTGGAGATGTTGCCTATAGCAACCAATCAGATTCTAGCTTTCATTTTGTAGAAGATACTAAATAAATGATAACTAGAATCTGATTGGTTGCTATAGGCAACATCTCCACTTTTTCAAACCCGCAGTTTAGTAAATATACCCTTGAAGAGTTTAAATTGCAAACATCTAAGTAATTTTACACAAAAGTGCCTCCACCCTGCCTTACCTACAGCAAATACCGACTTTCACATTTTCTAGTATTTACTTTAATTTACATTATCACAGATCAAATAGCATCAGCAGGATTCAGATTCTAGCTTTATCCATTTTAAATATATAATAAGATTAGCACTCAGCCAATATACCTCTTGTGCTCATAAGAGATCTACATTCAGATAACAAAGTTCTCAGTAATCCTGGTATACTAAAATGTTTCTACTCTTACAAATAAAAGCCCATAAAGGATACTGCATCGGCTAGCAACAATATATCTTGTTAAATAGTGATATTAACATCGGTTTGCAAACATTTTTTATAAGGGAATTTACTAAGATTAAAATCTTCATCTATGGATTTGCCCCTAGCAAAACATTTCATAGTTTCTTTATATAACTACTACTTCTTTGTGAACCATAATCTTATTAATCATTGCAATTATCTAATTACATATAATTATCTATAGGATTATATTAAGGTGAAGTTATATAGGGGCTGGCTGGCAAATTTTAGCCTGGGGGGGGTCGAGACTTGCTCAGCAACCTATTAGGAACAGTTTAAAGGAAGAAAATGCAGGTAGCCCAGTAGTCCGGTTTAAGGTAGCCCACTATGGGACCCCCACTGCCCCCAGCACAGCCAGTCCCTGAAGTTATAGCATAAACTAACCAGGTGAACTATTTACAATGCTGTTAAAATTTAACAATGTTTATTGTTGGTCCAATTTACACAAGGAAATTGCTTAAATGTGATCTGTAGGTATATTTGTGTGTTTTACTTTGACTGTTTTCCTAAATACATTATGTGGACTAAATTGATCACTTGTAAATAGAAAAAACAGAAAGCAGATACCCAGACAATGGATTTAAAGTAAACCTGTCCTGCCTAAAATCTAACAATAGTGTAGCATGTGTAAAAACTTAATTCCAGTGTACAGCTATTTACATGCATGCCAATATTGAGAAAATCTGATTTAAAATGATGCCCCTTCCTCTCTGTCTAGTAGTTACTACTACAATGCCTCAGACATTAAATTAAGATCCTGTGACCATGATCACAAGTGATCGTTCATAGTCACGCAGCTGAAAGCTTACATACTTCTAACAGGTTCACCGTACACACATTGTATAATGCATTCTAAAACGTGTGCGTACTATATGAGATGGTCAGTGAGCGAAACATGAAACTTGGTACGGACATACAGCACTGAAACATACGATTAGTAGTCAATGACTGGGCTGAACAAACTACTGGGATTAATTGAACGGATTGTTAATAAAAGCATAGAATATTTGACTCAAATAAAAAAAAAAAAAAGTATAACAGCTTATTTAAGCCACTCCAGGATTATTCTCAGTTGATCTACATAGCTACCCCATAGTTACATCTGTATTCCTGATAGTTATCTTTGAAATCATTAGTCTGTGACACAGGGCTAACATTACAAATCTAAAGGAACAAGTCTAGAGGTGAGGAATGGATAAAGGAAAGAGTAAATGAGTGCAGCATTGGATCAACAGCAATAGTAAAATATACCCGGTCAATTAGTTTGTCTGAAAAATAATTGCATTAATCATATCTCTTAAATAGACCTTAAAGTCAGATCTAACACTATGGGGGGTATTCAATTGTTAGTTTTAACGCGCTAAAACACAAAAAAACGAGTGCTCGAAAAAAACTTCATATTATACGGTAATTTTGCGCACGTAAACAGTTAATACGGTACTTACTCGCTGCCAGCGGGCTGAATTTGAGCTCGCAGCTCCCGAAATTCCGCGAGTAATTACCATATTAACGGTAAGATTTTTCGAGCGCTCAATTGTTAGCGTTAACGCTAACACTTGAATACCCCCCTAACAATTGAATACCCCCGTATGTACTACTCAGAAAATGGGTGGATCTTTTTTCCATACTGGTCATCCAGTATGGGACTATGCAGCTAAACTTTACACAGAAACCTTTACAATAAATTGATTTTCTTTTTTAAATAATTTTCATAATGAACTAGCTCATGCTAGATGTGGATCATAAACACAGCCCTCTTTGTTTGTCTTACACGTTATAGATTATCTTCAAATATGTTATTTTACATACTTCATTCACAATATGTAAAATTTTCATTTTGTAAACTTAATTGAGCCCTGAACTCCTTTGATAAAACAAAAGTTCATTAAATAGTCCACAGGGGGGTCTATACCCGAGTAGCCAATCAGAGCAGTTTTCTCATGTTCCAGCCAATCAGCGGCTCCGATTGGCTATTCATGGACAGGCCCCTTCCTATTAATTAATGCTGAGGCTCTGCTAGGTGCAAGTCCTAGGTCTTTTTTCAGAGATTTTTAACACTTTCAGGGCAAAAGAAAATACGATCCCAAACGATTTAAGAGTACAATCAATATGTTAAAGAGGGATTTTTATGACTGTATTTTTGTATGGTGTGCACGGTCTGTTACTTTACTATTTGGAACTAATGGTCCCAGCAGGCTCTGCCATGCAGGACATGCTGGCACTTGTAGTTCTTCAACCACCAACATGCTCTGGCCGCCATGGGTATACTGACAATTTTAGTTGTACAAGCAATTAATGGCTGCCAGTGCTTGCTGGAACTTGTATTCTCAAATAATAAAAAAAAAAAAGTTTAAAGTATTACCCCCAACACCCACTGGACAAAGGTTGGGAAGAACCACAGTGGATGGTTTTCCTTGGGCGGAGCACATATTTTTATTTTATTTTTTTGTGTGAACCCAATCTCCTTTAGCAACTCAGCCGCAAGTTGACCAGCCTGAGGCTGGTTCCCAATATAACAGCTGGACTCTAAGCTCCGCTCTCCCTGTTTTAGTGTGACCAGACCAGCCTGATGCTTGATGTGACTTTTGCCTTTGTCTCTTCTCATTAGTGGTAACCAGCCCAGGCTATGAACGCTTAGGCTGGTTTAAATTTTTAGTGGAAGTTTGCAATTTTAATTTTATTAAAGGAACAAAACACACCAAAAATTCCCCCAGCACACTGCTATAGCCAGCAAAAGACCTGCTAGTTCTACTGTAGATAAAAATGCAAAAGTCTTAGTTGCACACATTTGCAAATGTATGTTAAAGCCACCCGCCACTCCACTGCGCTTTTGCTAATAGGGTGGTCCTAACTCTAAACAGTGAGTCCCATATATTTGAGCCATACATATGTGTTTTTAAATTGAGAGCTAATTTACCAATGAGGTAACCCAGAAGCCTCCAAACACTAATTCAGCGCCAGTACTCCCCCTCAGCTACTGACACTAATGTGTACAACTAAGACTTTTGCATTTTTATCTACAGTAGAAATGGCAGATCTTTTGCTGGCTATAGCAGTGTGCTGGGGGAATTTTCTGTGTGTCCCTTTTAGGATAACCCCACTCTTTCAAGCACCTGCTAGGAGCCTATTAATTGAACTTCCACTTCTGTATTTGTCTGAGAGGCATGTTGCTGTCAGTAACTGAGGGGGGAGTATGGGTGCTGTATTGCTGTTGGAGGCTTCTGGGGTACCTCTTTGGTAAGTTAGCTCTCAATTTAAAAACACATCTATGGCCCAAATATATGGGACTCACTGTGTAGAGTTAGGACCACCCTATTAGCAAAAGCGCTGTGGAGTTGCGGGTGACTTCAACATACATTTGCAAATGTGTGCAACCAAGACTTTTGCATTTTTATCTACAGTAGGAATCGCAGGTCTTTTGCTGGCTATAGCAGTGTGCTGGGGGATTTTTTTTGTGTGTTCCTTTTAGGATAACCCCACTCTTTCAAGCACCTGCTATGAGCCTATAAATTGAGCAATTTCCACTTCTGTATAATTTTAATTTTATTCAAGTATATGATGACGACGGCTGGCATATCTAGTATGCGGCTGCATCGAGATATGCTTAAAGTGTTTTAATCATCCCTTGATGCGGCTGCATTCTTACACAGTATTTTGTCATACTTGCCAACTCTCCCGGAAAATCTGGGAGACTCCCGAAATTTGGGTCAGTCTCCCGGACTCCAGAGCGAGCTGGCATTTCTCCCGCATCCCAGGTTTCACAGAGAATCGCATAATTTGACGCGATTCTTGGTGATTCACACCATTTTGGAGGGCGGGAGGGTGCGGGGCAAGGCCAATCGAGTCATTTTGGCCCCACCCCCATGACGGGTCACAGGGGCGGGCCCAAAATGACGCGATTGGCCTCTCCCTGCCCCCTCCCACCCTCCAATCACGCCCCCTCTCCCGGAAACAAGTTGGCAAGTATGAATTTTGTCCTGCGCAAATATAAACTCATACTACACGTTAGGCCATAATTTTGCAGCAATATTTTTACTTGCAAGACACAAAATTGCAGTCTACTCTACTCTGCCCTATAGGAGCATAATTGTTTCACATTTCAAGAATAGAACAGAATATACTGCAGGATCCTTAGTGCTGTTTGTTTGTCGCCAAGGTATTAGGAGACTTGTGGCAGAGGCTGACTAAGCAGAGACAAAAACCAGGTGTAAAAGGTTGAGAGGTGACATCGCCATGTTCTAATCTGATTTCATCCTAAGATTTAGATTGGAGATTTCTTTACACAATTTAATTCATTATGTGGTATATGTATACTGCTTCCCACAAGAACATTAAGTAACATTTTAATTTTTGAAAGAAAAACACAAGTGTCAAGTTATCTGCTTTTCTCAGTCTTATTCAACAAATAACTAACTAATGGGCACTCTAGTGGAATATGTACATATTCTATGCAAAAAGAAGGTTATGCAAGCTTAATCCTTTTTATTTCTAATCTTATGCAGTACTACTTACAAAATAGTTTTATTGACTTCTGGTGATTAATCCCTATAAAGGTGTGTGCATTATGTACTACTTTGTAGCTATGAAAAATAGATGTGTGTGGAAAGTAACATCCAAGACTCTTGCTGAATGCAAATAAAAGATCAAATTAGGAGACAGCTCAATATATTACATATACCATCATAGGGAGAATTTGACATGCACACATTACTTAAACTTTGTCTAGAGAAGCAAGATTAGTTCTCCCCATACATAGTAACAAACCATGCACACTGCACTAAATTATCAAAACACATAAGATACCTTTCATTAACCCCTTACACATCTACTTTACCCTGAGTATAGCTGCCCCCCATCCCCATTAACACACACAAAGACATTATTTCATACTTTCCTGTGGAAAGACATGGCGAGTACACAATTACACACACACATAATTGGACACATGCCATGCACAATCAATATGAATGAGATTCTTGCACACAAGCAAAAATGAGCAACTTCATTTTTTTATGTTAGTTTTAACTTTTATGATAACAGTATCTCACCATACAATGCTAGGGTCACGCTTGAGGATTTGTCTGTACCCGGGCTGGGTTGTGACTCTGGAACAGGATTTGTGATTACATGCAAGAAGCTGGGTGGCTTGATTAGGTTTCTTAGCATGGGAGAGAATGAACTGATACAGGTGGTGGTGGTGGCTGCTGAGAGTTCAGGAGGTTACTGAATATGAATGACATTGGAGACTTTAAATAAGTCAGGAACACCAATATGGTGATCAGATTTAGAAGTGGAGACCAGACTGGAACCAGATTGCAGACTGCGCTGTCTGGGCAGAAACAACTGAGTACTCTATAGATTGCTAAAAAGCAGGTTGACACCTGAGGAATCAATGATGCACTGGGTTAGAGGTCCAAGAAGTCCTTTTATAGGGACTGCTTCCCCTGATTGGAGGCTGCGGTCAGCTGAGCTAATGCAGCACTCTGACTTGCTGAAAGGGAGCAGGTGACTGAATCCAAGATGGCGGTGACCAGGCATTGTTTTTAGAGGGAACTCTGAGGTGGAGACAGACTGGGCAGCACCCTGCAGGAAGACCTGAGACCAGTAAAGCCTGTGGACTGTAGGGAAAGCTTAGAAAAACAGCTGAGGGGTAAATAACCTGAAAGCCTGATGCATGACAGCTTGTCTACTTTTGTTGTTTTCTATAGTGTATGTCTGTTTCACTAAGGACAGGACACCTTTTTGTTGTTGATCTATATCTTGTTAGCCACATATAATCAGTTTTGCACTGGGCAAGGATGGAACAACCTGTAGCTAATCAGCTAATAATGAGTATAGCAGTACCTGTGATCAGTATTGTGATTTTGTGGGAGGCAGTGTACTGTCCACACGTGTGATTGTGGGCAAGACTCTGTGTGACAAAGGCAGTGCTATGATTTCAGGTTAGAAACGGAGGCAACTGGAAGTCACAGACACAGTTTGATGGTGGAAAGAGCAGGGTCCCCCGACAGCACAGAGCACCGTTGAGTGGCTCCTATTAAACTGACCCAGTAAGATTATGGAGTTAATTGCACCTACAAAGCAAGAGTCATAAATCCAACTTATTTATTCTGTCATAGAAATAAACGGTACATTTTTGTGTCCAATTGTTTTATGCTTTATTTCTAAAGTTCCAACATATTCCACATCTCTGTACAATAGAGAAATATAGAAAACATACATTGACAGTAGCATAAGTAACATGTAGAAGAATGGATCTGCCAATGAGCTGATTTATGGCCATGTATAGCAATGACGTACCTAGAAGAGAAGATGTCTCCAGGAGTAGGTAAATAAGACAGTGAAGGGGCCACTAGACGAAATAGCACTATGACCAGTGAATATGATTAGCATCCGGAAGAGACTACTTACAGTTTTGATGGTCGTGGGACAGACTGAGAACAAGGAGAGTATTACAGAGCAGATGTTCTATAGAGAAACAGTTTGCATATGTGAACTGGAGGTGGTAATAAAGAGTGTAGTAAATCCTTAGCTGATCTGGGAGCTCTATTTTTTACCCATGAGATATAAATAAACTAAGGGAAGGAAGCATTTAAAAAAAAAAAAAAAGAAGGAATTTGAAGGTAGCAGAATGAAACAATACTGTAAGTATAGGAAGGACTTTTTTACATATACTGTAAGCCAAAAGAATACCTAATCCAATTAGGAAAAGTTAATTTTGTGCTTCCGCAACGGAATCGTTTCCAACTCTACTCCGGTCCTGATGACATTGTGCCGTAGCAGCGGCGTTAACGGCAAGTGTACCCGTCGCCACTGCTATTAGTAGACTCTGGCGGGGCATCTTCAGAAGCATTGCTGGATTCATTTTGTTTTAAAATTATTCCTTTGATAAATAGCTCAATTTAGCCAGAATTAACCCAATATAGGACCTTGTGCATCTCTAATATATATGTAAAAATTATTAAACCTTCACAGAACTGAAAGATTAATTTAATCGTTAAAACAATACCAGTTATAACGCTTATATTTGCCTAAGAAATGTTTCTGTTTATTTGTATTATTGTGACCCCAGAAATACCTTTTTGTAGGAGTTTCTATGAATTTCCATATCTGTGTTTAATGATTGTGAAAGAAAAATACATCTTACATCCATTCCTATAGTAGATTTGTAAGGTGCCACAGTGCTCCGCAGCACCAGAGCATTACATGACATGTATTACAGCAGTACTACTGCTCCACCGTCTAGCTAGTGTTTGAATCCTAACACTGCACAATACACAGCTAGCAGTTGCAGAGAAGGTAACACAAAATTATGTTTCAACTGATGAGGGTGTAGGCCAGACAGTTAAAAGTTCTAGCATAAAAGCCATTATTTTTGTAGTGGTACAAAGTTCCGGTGATACAATCTTCATTATCCAATTTTGCTTCGCCATTCCGCAGAATGACATTCTGCTCTGTAATAGTGAACATGCATTCCTCATTTTACAGAGCTTATAGTCTATTAATAGCGGAGGGAAGATGACGGTGTTTATTTTATTCAGCTCAGTGGTTGGGTGTAATAAGGTAGATGTCCAGGCAAAGCAAAAATAAATGGGGAAATACCTGCTAAACAGTTATGGCCAAATTCCACTGATAAAACATACAAAATTATTTAGCCAAATTCAAAGTGAGGTGAATATTCTTTACTCTACAGGGTGCCAGTCAACGATGCACCTTATAAAGTAAAACTCAGATGTTACTACTATGTTGCATTGGCTAATATGTATGATTGTTGGGTTAAATAGATTTAATAGAAGCCAATTGTTTGAAAGTAGACATGTTATTTAGGAGGTTGGCGCTCTGTTGTCATTTCTCAGTCATTTCCAGCCAAGAGATCTTGCAGTGCCCATCGATGTACATTTATATATAAAAGTTTTAGAAGCCTTTTTGTGTAAGGCAACATCTATTTTAGGTTGAGTTGTCTTGTATATCATATATACTGATATTTCTTTACCATCCAGCTTTATAGCTTCAAAGGTTTGTTTGTTACATATGCTCTACTATTGCAGTATGAGTCTCATATTTGTTTTGTGCCTTTCTGCAGGTATTTCTGCGAAGTCTACAGCTAACCATGGCAGAAATGATGAGCCAAGTGTGTAAATCTCCCGATATTGATAACGAGATACTGGCAGAGTTTAAGGTGATCAATGTATATGCTGTTGGCAAAGACGTGAGTCTTAGTCTATCAATCACAAACCTGACAAAAAATGCAAAGACTATTAACGTCGACATCCGGGCATGCTCCGTCCTATACACCAAGAAGGAAATGCATGAACTCTTGAAGGAGAGCAGGAAAATTAATCTCAAAAGCCTTGAAGGTAAATAACCAAATATTTTTGGATATTTTTTTTAAAAAAAAAACATGGTTATTGTCATCAATGAGCAGACCACCTCTGCGGTATGAATGAGTTCATATGGGATAGACTTCTGTTTTAGGTTTCGTGGATATTTAAGATGTTTGAAATTATATTCAATTCCTATTTTATTCCCTGAGAAAAGATTAGCAAAAACTGTATAAGTTTGTGAAGTACTTCCTCTATGGTTTTGTGTAACATGTTGGGTTCTACACATACATGCTTGCTCTCCCGGAATTTTCTGAAATCCCCCGAATTTTGGAGAGTTCTCACGTTGGAGCAGGTCACCCTCCTTCATCCATGGGCTTGATTACATGATTTGATGTGAATTGCATCGCCATAACCAAGCCGCCAGTTGGGGCCATAATGACGCCCCCGCACTTATCACTTGGACCTCCCCTCTTGAGATCTGCCAGAGAGGAGGTCTAAAAAGTAGACAAGTATGGTAGCAGCTGTAGACTGAGATTTCCCCCTTAGCAAGCTTGATACACTTTACAAATCAATCTGCTGTTTTGTCTATCTGTGTAATTACAAATCGCACCATAGGCTACCTGTCCCTGGAGTCCAGTTGTAGCGTACACTTTGCCTGTTTATCCTTCATCTTCATTAATTTATAAGCCACCACAAAACTCTGCCGCACTGGGCAGCCAGACTTACAAACCATACAAAACACAATGGCATAAAAAAACAGAACAAGACAAGATTCACAAGAGGGTGCAGACATGAGACAAAGAGTAGAGAGGGTCCAGCTTGGAAGAGCTTACAGTCTAGAGAGAGAGAGCACCACTAAGACAATTGGAGCTAGTGATACTCGGAGTGGACTTGGGACCGGAGCTGGTAGAACATGCAGGGTGAGTAGTATCAGGTGGGGGAAGGATAAGCTTTAGTGAAGATTTGGGCTTTGAGAGTGAGTTTGAAAGGTTGAAAATTGGGGAGAACCTGCTCAAGCAGAGTAAGTGGAGGGAAGCACTGGAAAAGTCTTGGAGGCGAGAGTAACAGATGGTTATCAGAGGACGAGAGGCATACTTCAGAAGTAAATCAAAGAGTGAGTGTATCTCCCAACTAGGTCAACAGTTAATAAGGGGAGGAGTTGGGGAGGGCTTTGAAGGTGTGGGTGAGTAGCTTGAATTTAATTCTGGAGGAAGTAGGGAGCCATTGTAGGGATTTTCAGAGGATTGCATTATATGTGGAGTGGTGAGAGATATAAAGTTCAGTTGCGCAGTAGTATTTATATATGTTGAAGAAAGAAAGAGAAGAACTGTGTTTAAGGGGCACTCACAGTCGAATTTAATACTTATTGATTTACATTAAAATGTCTCAGCGTTTCACGATTTGTCTTTTTCAAGGCAACCAAGTCTTTTTCAAGGTAGCCTTTAAAAAAGACAAATAGCGAAACGCGCATCGGCGATGTAGCACGCCGCTCTCTTGCTAATTATCAAATATTATTTATATCATTATATCCTCCTTGCTTTTTATGGGCTTAATCGTTAGAATAGGAAGTCACAAATATTGACAATTCCCAGATAGGGAGCACTATGGGGATAGCTTAGTTTATACATAGGACAGAGATTTCATGTTTATATTGAACTAGGAAGGGTTCAATTATACAGGCTTATCCCAGCGAGCATGTGAGAGCTGTTAATAAAACATCAGCCTTTTCATCATTTAGATAAGATCTGGTTAAATCCTAATAGAATTAACACTTGGGGGTAAATGTATCATACTCCGGTTTCTTCAACTCGCGGGAGTTTGGCGAGATAACAGCTAAAATTTAAAGTGGCTCTGCCTTGTAAAGGGAAACTTGCCTTTACAAGGCAGCGCCACTTTAAATTTTAGCTGTTATCTCGCCGAACTCCCGCGAGTTGAAGAAACCGGAGTATGATACATTTATTTACCCCCAGGTCTGGATATAGCAAACATATAGCAGTTTGTGTTTGAGGACACATCTTTGTAAGGAGGCTAATTATATCTCTATATACGTATTTAGCAGCGCACTATGGTAGTGGTTAACTACCTATTTTAAGAGGAATTTTTGTTAACTCATCATATTACCTTTTTCATCTTTTAAATATTTTGCTATTTCATTGTTATTTTAACAAGAAGTTTTCTCTTACACTGAGACATTTTAATGTATATCAATAAAGATTTATAAGTATTAAACTAGACTGTGAGTGCCCCTTAAACACAGTTCTTCTCTTTCTTTCTTCAACATATATAGTTCAATTATATGTGTGTGTGCACCTGTCCTCTAAGTCTCGTTATAAATATAAGTTGATAGAATTATCATATAAATTTGGAAAAATGAGTAAGTAAAGAGGAGTTGTCTACCCGGTGCGATATATATCTTGTTATAGCAGTAGCATTTATGACAGATTTTATAGAGCAAAGATGGGTGAGAGGAAGGTCATCTAGAAGGAGGTTGCAATAATCAAGGTGTATTCTGGCAACGTTTTGAAGGAGGAGGCGATGAAACAATGGACTGGATGTGCTGGGGATGGAGTCGAGAATGACTCCAAGGCAGCGAGGTTGGGGAACAGGTGATGGTATGAAGTAGTCAACCAAAAGGGATACTATAGGAGGGGTTGTGACACTAGAAGGGAGGAAGATAATGAGCTCTGTTTTGGACATATTGAGCTGTAAGTAGCATTGGGACATTCAGATGAAGATGGCAGATAGGGAGAGTTGGGCATGCAGGATAAAAAAAGTAGTAGTATTCAATTTGTGTGTCGTCTGCATAGAGGTGGCACTACAGGCTAAAGAAGGCATATGAGTTCACAGAGAATGGAGGTATAAAGAGAAAAAAAAACAAAGGGCTGAGAACAGAGCCTTGAGGAACCTCAACAGATAGAGAAAGAAAGGATATGTTCCTATTAGAAACAATGAAGGAGCATTCAAAACGATTGGAGGTGACCCAGGAGAGACGAGTACTGTTAAGGTCAATGGAATGAAGGGTTGGGATCAGAAGATGGTGGTTGAATGTGTGGGGAAAGTGATAGGGAGATCAAAGAGGATAAGATAGGAGGTGACTCGTTGACCTAGTTTTCAGTAGATCGTTGGTCTCTTCAGTGAGGGCAGTTTCAGTAAAGTGTAGACCAAGGAAACTTGATTCTAGCGGAAAGAGAAGACAGTGAGCAGAGAGAAAGTGGGTCAGGTGGTTGTACACAAGCAAACAATTACAATATACTGTAGGTGTAAAAATCCAGGCACAAATACTCAAAAGCATAGTGAGAATATATATCATATACTATAACAATTCCTCAAAATGAGTCTTTAGTAGACACTTATCTCAGTCAATAAATCAATGTTCTTTTCCAGGTAAGTAGTTCTTAAATGATTTATCAGAAGGACTCCAGAGGATATCACAAATATGAAAATAAAATGAGAAAGAGGTCTAATATTGTGTAGTATTTTAAAATATGTATGAGTCCATACACCATAAATATCCTCCTATAAACTTAAGTTGAAGGGATGAATTAATAAAACTTTTTCATTACCAATACATGTTGTGCTTTTTTGGTAATACTTCTATGCATCACCTGCCCCTCCTGTGATTGCACTTACTTTATACAGATAGGGCTATTCACTTCAATGTAACCCAATACGTTCAGCTGTAGCCCCTTTCCTCCTTCAAATAGCTGTTCTCTTGTAAGCATTTACTTGGTAATTCTCGATATACATAGAAGACAAAGCAAAAAACAAATCTGGCATAATACCCTTAAAAACTATGTAATAAACCTTACATAAAACCACACTCACACTAAAAATTGAATGCATAATAAACATGGTATTGAATCCTCATAAGATAGAAGCAAATCCACTCCTACCATAGTCTATTGAAAATGTCAGCGTCTTGATGTTAAATCACCATCCCTGGATAAACAGCTGGCATGCAATTTTCTTCCAGATGGGTAGTTTGCTTATACTTCTGTCCACTGCCAACATGTTTCGGCCCTCTAGTTGGCATCTTTTTCAAGGCATGTTGGATGTTTGAACCGGCTGTACTTTTATATAGCGACCAGCCAATCACCTAACGTTTACAATGTCTTCCATACAATACACATAAAAGTCATTATATAGAATATAAATATAAACACAATGAAGTTATAAATATAATACAATTCATCATTATAAAATTTGTGCCAGAAAAGTAGTTTATATACAAAGTTGTTTATGTTTGAGGGACTGAGCTAAACAGGCTCTGTCACTCTCTTTGTCATAGGATTCCAACTTTAACAAACCAGATGGAAGTAATAGTGCCAGTGGAGAGGGACAGGTTGAATAGGTGAGCTAGGTGAAGGCAAGCATTGAGGGGAAGCTGAAGAGCAGTTGGAATGGTACGGGGTCAAGGGAATAGGTTGTGTGAAGACCTCCTCTTCGGTAAAAAGAGAGACAGAACTGAGGGTGTCTAGTTTAGTGGAGGCGAAGGTGGGTGATTGATCTGGGGAGAGTAGATTTCTTGACAGATGGTGTCATTTTTGCCTTTGAAGGAGGTGGTGAAGTCATGAACAGTGAGGAACAGAGAAGGCATTGGAGTGGGCAGAGAAGCGAATTGACAATGGCAAAGAGGGGATAGGGATTGGTAGACTGGATAGATATTAGGGATCTAAAATAAGTTTGCTTGGCGAGAGAGGTGGCAGTGTACTTATCAAGAAAATTTGTAATGGAGGACGCGATGGAGTGAGATTTTCTCAATTGCCACTCGGCTGCATGGGAGCACTGGAGTACCAGGGATGGGATTTAGAATGACAGTATGATGTGCAGTGGCTGGAGTTGCCATATCTAGAGCTAAGGTGAGTATTGTGTTCTACAATGAGACTACAGCATTAGGAAGGACAGGATAAATATAGGCGAGAGGTGCGGTCACGTTAATTTAGGTGTTGCTGGTGGGGGTGCAGGAGGCAAGACGAGGTAGAAGGAAAGGAGGTTGTGGCCAAAGAGCAGAAATGACAAGTTTGAGAAGCTGGAGATGGCACAGAAATGGGAGAACACTAGGTCCAGGGAGTGTCTATCATGATGGATGAGAGAAGACGTACCCTGGGAAAGACCAAAGAAGGAAGAAATTGTGAAGAGTTTAGAGGCAACAGTGCCAAGAGGGTTGTCAATGGGGATGTTGAAAACCCCTAGAAAAAGTTTGGATAGGTCTGTGGAAATTAAATAAGGCAGCTAGGTGGAAAAGTTGTCGACAAATTAGGTAACTGGTCCTGGAGGTGATAGATGGGAGCAACACAAGTGTGGAGTAGAGAAAAGAAACATATGGCATGGACTTTGAAGAGGGAGAGTTCAAGGGGGTGATACAGCGATGCAACCAAGGAGAATAGTAGGACTACTTCAATACCTTTATGGTAAACTGGTTCCCCTTGGGAAAGAGTGAGGGGAATGTCAGAGAGTGGGAGTCCGGGTTTGGGGCAACCAGTAGGAACAAGAGGTGAAGGAAATATGTGGGTGAGAAGGAAGTACCAGTTAGTGTAGGATATGCATTGATGAGTGTAAAGGTAGCAGAACATTTGAAGCTACAGGCGGTGGAAGGGAAAGAGAGCTGGGATGTTGGAAAGTGGGGAGAGGGAGGTATATAGGAGAAGGGTGGAAATTGTATGTATGGAGGGGTAATGAGAGAGAAGAAGACATGTGAGATAAGAGGGGCAGCGCCGGTGCTAGGGTTCACGGCGACCCTAGGCAAAATTTCGCCGCCCACGCCCCCCCCTGCGAACACACTAAAAAAAAAGGAGAGTTTACTTACCTTTTCTCTAGCTGGTCCGCGCCTTCATCACGCAGAGGCGGAGTGATGCATTCAGGGAGGGGAGGGGGGGCGCCGGGAAAGAACTTTATTCACACTGTCTGTCTGACAGATGGGACGCCAGGCCTGAAGAGGGGTGATAGTGGAGTAATTTGATAAGAGTAGCTGAATCAGCCAGGACTGGGCAGAGAAGTAGCGGTAGTAATTAAGTAGATTACTAAGCAGTAGTGGCAGAGGGATAAAGTGGTAACAGAGATCATACATGAGAAAATGGAAAGGTCATTAGTAAACCATAGTAAATTAGGAAAATGACATACGTGAGAGGGGATGTAAGGTAATTAGCTAGTAAGGGTTGAAGGTGAGATCACAAACAGCGGCATAATAAAGGAAACAAACATTGTTATAAAGCAGTTTTTGGAACCATGCTCAATAAGGAGTGTCCAGGCTGTGCACAAAGCAGGTGCATGCGTTGGAGTGCAGTGTCAGTGTTTCCAGCTACAGTGTTCTCCTCTTCTTCACCTCCTTTACTCCTTTATGTCCTTGGGTATGCTATATAAATCTATATACACAATTGTAACAAACACACACTAAGGGCGTGACTCAAGTTCTGACGCAAGCTGCATTTAAAAAAAATAGCATAGAACAGGTGTAGTTCCAACCGTATTCAAACCCAAGCGTATCTCAAGATATGCTTCCATTTGAATCTGGGTGCAAGTGCACTCTGGCTAACCAGGAAATGCTGTATCTAGACATAAACAGACTGCGGTATACACACAAGCGAAAGTACAATAAAAGGAAACAACAGAACACATTTTTAAAAAATTGTAATATAAAATAAAAGAACAACTCTTAACAGTATAATCCATTCTAGAAATATTTTTTGAATTTTTTTAAAATAATTTTTATACTAATTACATAAAGATCTGTGCTAGCTAATGTCACGCGTGCATATACTTTTAAAATCAAAGACTTTGTTGTGACAATTATCACTAAAAGTCGGCATTTACACCTGCCCTGTAGTGGGTACAAAGGATAATCCTGAAAACAAGCGTACTTATGAGAAACCCAGGCTTTGAATCGGCTGCATCTGCGTCGGAACGACTGTCCATGGCCTACGTTAGTCCAACCCTCCCCTCTCCCATTCTATCTCTCAAGTAGTAGACAGTCATAAGTGTCATTTGCATTCAGACATGAATTGCATACAATTGCATTCATTAGCTGAAGGCCCGTTTCTGAGCATGCGCACTATGCAAATGGACGTACGTCTGACCATGAATCAGGCCCTAACATGCTAACTATGCTGCCAACACTGTCTTGCGGCCGACACAGACAAAAAGTCTTTAAAAAGTAATATACCCAAATACAAGCTTCTTACAGCTGCAGTTTACTAAACTTTTCAACGACTTCCAGAAGCTGGGCAGTGGTTCCTCATGTTAATCATTTGAGCATGGGTGTTCTGCCTTCTCCTACTAAACTCCCAATTTCTAGAACAACCTTTCTGAGTCACTAAAAACTGACACATGTCTAAGCTATTTAATAACCTCCATCACTCTGTTCTATAAGCTTGTATGTGATTGTAGCACTCTAATACCTTCTGTCTGTGAACACGTCACAATTGTATATGATGTATCCAGGACATACTTGAAAATGAATAGTAACTTACAGGGGCGCACCCCTCCCCCCCCAAAAAAAGAAAGAAAAAAAAGCGAGAGCTGAACATGAGCTCCGTTTTGGCAGCACTGTACTATCCAGCAGCCACGGCGCTGTCAAAGAAGCGGCGGTGCTGTACAATACAGCACCGCCGCGGAAGCTTCTTTGACAGCGCCGTGGCTGCTGGATAGTACAGGTGCACTTCTTGAGGGGAGGGGTTTCTGGAGACCCAGAAACCCCCCCTGCGTGCACCCCCGACTTAAAATGTATATTTTCCTAGTAAAATACTTTTTATGAATAAGTAATATAAATATACAATTTGCCTTACAGCACTGGGGTCATGAGTTCTATTCCCGACCATGGCCTTATCTGTGAGGAGTTTGTATGTTATCCCCGTGGGTTTGCTCTGGGTGCTCCGGTTTCCTCCCACACTCCAAAAACATACTGGTAGGTTAATTGGCTGCTAACAAAATTGACCCTAGTCTGTGTGTCTGTGTGTCTAAGTGTGTGTTAGAGAATTTAGACTGCAAGCCCCAATGGGGCAGGGACTGATGTGAATGAGTTCTCTGTACAGCGCTGCAGTATTAGTGGCGCTATATAAATAAATGATGATGATATTCTACAATATATTCTTCTATTCAGTGAAGGAAGAGCCAGTGATCATAACCTATGCGCAGTATGAGGATCTACTCACCCCAGATAACGCAATCGAGGTGACAGCCGCGTGTACCTCTGAACCATCCAACGGAATAGTGATTGTCCAAGCAAGTGTTGTCCTTAAAAATCCGAAATTTGAAATTAAGGTATGATTTATAATATTTACCCTCAAGTCGAAAAAGGAGTTAATCTAGACACACTAACACTATTTTCTTTTCTCATAAGTTTTAAAGCAATTGTGCCTTAAATTGACTCTAACGTGTGATTCTTTTTTTTTATTGTATTACTTTTAAAGATTACAATAAAATTAATGTTTGCCTATCAAAGAATTCTACTCTTTTTTTGCTATTTTTACTTCTCTGTATATTTAAAGTTAGTTTTGCAGTTGCCATAATTTAATAAAAGAATGTGTATTACATTAAATATACAAAAAATGTATTTAAATCTCGAGGTTCAACTACTTCTATATAATTGTATATGATTTATGCCACAATAAGCATGGTACAATAATTGTAAGACATATTGCTACTCACATATGACTGTATCAAAAGATCACATGCAAAGAGCAAGTAAAGTAACCACTACTTGCTGCAGAGTATGATTATAATTCAATTCTGGCACCAGTAGTCCCATTTCACAGCTCAAGAGTCCTTAAGTCAACATCTGATGTGTGAATCCTTCCCCTCTCCCAATAAATACAAAACTCAGCACTTAGTGGTATAGTGGGGAACGAAGGTGACATTATGAAGTCTTGTGTTGTGCTCTATGGGAGTGTAAGGGAAGTCCAGATCAGATCGCTCCCTCGCAATAACACTATTACATATCTCATCTTTCCTGAATGAAAATTCTGAGATTATTAAGGATCACCTCCAGTCCACACAGATGATGTTAATCCATCCAGACCATGCTCATGTACCATGAGGCGACCAACCATTTCTCATAGTAGTCTGTGCCACTTATGTCTGCCAGGAAACTGGTAGCTTCCTAAGAAAATCAGGGCGGCTGACAAGTTGCTATTAGTTCTAGCATAAAATAGCATTTTACAAGTTACCGTTAGATCTAGAAGTGTTAATGTAGATGGAGATCCAGCAGACCCAACTCTTAATTTACTATTAACATAGAGCGAACTGATAGGCTCTATTCTCAGAAATATTGTTGCTGCCCATAAAGTGGCTGCTTCCACTGTAGGTTCATCATCATTATCATCATCACCACCATTTATTTATATAGTGCCACTGATTCCGCAGCGCTGTACAGAGAACTCACTCACATCAGTCCCTGCCCCATTGGGGCTTACAGTCTAAATTCCCTAACATACATACACACACTCAGACAGAGAGAGACTAGGGTCAATTTTGATTGCAGCCAATTAACCTACTTGTATGGTTTTTGGAGTGTGTGAGGAAACCAGAGCACCCGGAGGAAACCCACGCAAACACAGGGAGAACATACAAACTCCACACAGATAAGGCCATGGTCGGAAATTGAACTCATGACCCCACCACTGTGAGGCAGAAGTGCTAACCACTTAGCCATTACTACCTAAGTAAATATTGTCTTAATATGGCCCATCCCCCTCCAGGGGCCGTTTCATGCAAACATTTTCCCCAGGACTCCTGGCCAAAAGGGGTTAGGGGAGGTTGTGAGCTGGAGGACCAATCAAGTGATTGTGACTTGTGATTGATCTTTCTACTCACATGATATAACATCATTTCTTGAGAAAATATTTTCCTTTGTGATCATGCAGCGTTAATTATTATTATTATTAATATTTATTTATAAGGCGCCACAAGGCATCCGCAGCGCCGTACAGAGACAAACAAAATCACAATACAATGGGAGACAGCACAGTACAGTAAACACAGCAACTCAGTACGCTCAATGCACAGCTAGAGAGGGCGGGGAAGGGGGAGGGAGGATCCGCAAATGACGGGGCCCAAGAAGGAGGGCGCGGAAGACAGGGAGACCCCCAGGGGGGAGGAGGGAGCGAGAGTGGACGTGGGGTGGAGGACCCTCGAGGAGGAGGGCTAAGTAGCTGGAGAGCAGAGTTAGAAGTGGTGGAAACAGGAGGAGAGATGGCCCTGCTCAGAGGAGCGTACAATCTAAGGGGAGGGGTGGACAGACAGAGAGACGCAGGGGAGAGAGGGAGAGTAGGGGGACAGAGGCAGAAGATAAGGTAGGAAGTTAAGTGGGAGACAGAAAGGCTTTAAGAAAAAGGTGGGTTTTTACGGCCCATTTGAAACTGGACAGATTAGGGGAAGATCTGATGGAGGGAGGGAGCTTGTTCCAGTGGAGGGGGGCAGCGCGGGCGAAGTTTTGGATACGCGCGTGGGAGGAGGTTATAAGGGGGGAAGAGAGGCGACGGTCAGAGGCAGAACGGAGAGGGCGGGATGGAGCATGAATAGAGAGGAGGGTGGAGATGTAGGGCGCAGTGGAGTTGGCGAGGGCCTTGTAGGTGAGTGTGAGGAGCTTAAAGAGGATTCTGAAGGGGAATGGGAGCCAGTGAAGGGCTAGGTAGAGGGGGGAGACAAAAGAGGAGCGGCGAGAGAGGAAAATAAGCCTAGCTGCAGCGTTAAGGACGGATCGAAGGGGATCGAGATGAGAGTGGGGGAGGCCAGTGAGGAGGAGGTTGCAGTAGTCCAGGCGGGAGATGATCAGAGAGTGGATAAGGCATTTGGTGGCATCTTGGGAGAGGAAGGGCCGGATGCGAGCGATGTCGCGCAGCTGGAAGCGGCAGGATTTAGCAAGAGAGAGGATGTGGGGGCCAAAGGAGAGAGAGGAGTCGAGGATGACACCAAGGCAGCGAAGTTGGGGGACAGGGGAGATAGAGGTGTTGTCGACAGTGATGGAGAGGTCAGAAGGGGATGAGGGAGGAAAAACTCTGAGCTCAGTTTTGGCAAGGTTAAGTTTGAGGAATCGAGAGGACATCCAGGAGGAGATGGCAGAGAGGCAGGCGGACACCCTAGAGAGGAGGGAGGGAGAAAGATCAGGAGAGGAGAGGTATAGTTGAGTGTCGTCAGCGTAAAGGTGGTAGCTGAAGCCGAAGGAGCTGATGAGTTCACCCAGGGAGGAGGTGTATAGAGAGAAGAGTAAGGGTCCCAGAACAGAGCCCTGAGGGACCCCGACTGGAAGGGTGGATGGGGGGGAGAGAGACCCAGAGGTGGTGACAGAGAAGGAACGGTTAGTAAGGTAAGAGGTGAACCAGGACAGGACTGGGCCGGAGAGGCAGAAAGACTGGAGGGTGTGAAGGAGGAGGGGGTGGTAAACGGTGTCAAAGGCTGCAGAGAGGTCAAGGAGGATGAGAAGGGAGAAGTGGCCCCTGGCTTTTGCAGAGAGGAGGTCATTGGTGACTTTAGCCAGGGCAGTTTCAGTGGAGTGGAGAATATTTAATAACTCACATAGCATTATTAATATAACTCACAGTGAATATACATTACTGTTAGAATGGCAGCAGTCACTGAAACACACATTATAACTATAGGCTGTCATGATAGTGGTGTTCTAGAATACATGCAGCATTCATACAGTTGAAATTCTCTGAAGCACTTCCTGTATGACATGGATGTCGCTACAGGATCATCAAAATGCTGCACTTTTCTGCCTAGTGACGCCCATGTGAGATTAGGCTTATTAATTGCAAAAAGTAATGTACAGATATTTTGGTAGAGAGATGTGCTTTAAAGCTAAACATGGACTTTGCCAGCAGATGTTTGTGTGATATCCATGTCCTGTTTCACCACTTTGGAATCATTTCGTCCCATGATTATTTACAGATAAAGGGAAAGGCCTACTTGAACAAACCTGTTGCTGCTGAAATAGTATTTACAAACCCTCTGGACAAAGACGTCACTGATATTGTGGTGACGGCAGAAGGCAGCGGTCTGCTCAAAGATCCAGCAACCGTAAGGTAAGCTTACAAGACTCTCTTTACCTAACCATCAGCTGTAATTACTGGACTTTCACTGCCACTAGCATCTATCATGCAGCCTCTAGAACAGAGGTCGACAATGGCAGTATGCCAGCTTGCTTTTCCAGCCTGGTGCTCTGGCTGACTATACATGCTGGCACTTATAGTGTGAACATGCCCAGACTTCTAGCTCCCCAACAGTTGGAGAGCCACAGGTTGCCTGCACTCTTTTCAGAATAGAACTTCACAGCAATGTGAAAAGTCAGTTGGATCAGTATGATTTGGCAAATCTGTAGCAGAAAATTTCCATATATTGCTGGCCCCAAGCCACCATACTATCGCTATGCTTTATGGCTGAGATCAGGTTCTTTTGTTGTAATGCATGTATCTCATTTAGTTTCAAGCATTTCACTTTCAGCTATTCTCTCCAAGGAGCATTGTCCCAGTTCTGGATCGACCCATGGTCATTGGTTCCAGAATATTTGTTTCCAATTCTACAGTAACATAAATAATTTTTAAATAAATATCATTGTAAAATTGGCTACAATGTAAACGTTCCAAAACAGAGTGCGAGCGAAGTAATAAAGATGACACGAAGCGAAAGTGAGTGTTTGTTATTTTATACACAGTCCTCCATGGATAGTTGTGACAGAAGCATGAGGAAAGGGCTGAATGGCAGAGTTATATGTCCCAGGCTTTCTGCCTTGTGTACATTAAAACTCCAGGGAGATTGTTTGTGTGTGTGGGAAAAGCTTCCCAGAGTGTGCTTTTCAGCTGTAGGAAAAAGTGGTAAGGGTACCTGGGGGGTGTCTCTCACATTTGGGGAGGAGGTTGGATGCCTTCTGAGAGACACTGCAAATGGTGACCAGTAAGTCTTGTATTTTGTATGTGTGTGGGACACAAGGTCCCTCACTTGACAGAGGGTGGTTCTGTATGTTTACTTCGTATCGGACAGACAAGGATCTTGTTTCTGTTAGTTTATTTTTTTGACTGGAAAATAAAACTAGCTGTGGCTAGTCAGCCCAAAACAATTGACTGCTGTGATATTCTTGGCTGGTCTGTCTGAAGTGCAGCCGTCTACCCCAGAAGACGGTAACACCGGTCCAATTAGCTCACATAGTGCAATCGTACAAGCTAAAATACTATTGTTTAGAACTGTTGAAATTTGTTGAAAATGTTATCTTCTTTCTCAAAACATTTCACTGTTTTGTAACTTTGTGTTTTCTATACGATAAAATTGATCCTCTTATTGATGGACTTTTTTCCTTTTACTAACAATATACTTGTGTTTACAAAAAGTAATGTATTTGGAGAGGAAATTCTCTGTTTTGGTCATATCTGGTCGTATCTGTAGCCCATAATGGTGCTTGGAGTGCATGGAAGAAATTTAATTGTGCATATTAGCTGCCAAGACACATGGCACATCTATCCAGAGCTTCTTAACTTATTGATGGCCTTCACTAAACCATAGAATAGTCATTTTGAAGAGCAGTACTTTACTTTAGAAACGCCTTTTAGTAGTAGTTTCATAACATTTCCAGCTACATGAGCATCAGCAACTCCTTGTACTGAAATCTTCAGAAAGCTATTTCTTTGGTGCATGATTTGCTTTTACATCCCTGTATCATGAAGAGCAGAGTCTGATGGTAACAACCAAAGTTTGTGTTTTTCAAAACAAATTAGACCCTCAAAATCACACATAATCATAACTTCACTGATGGCATCTTAATAGAACATATTATATTAAAGTTTATATATGTTATGATATTATTTTTGCAAAACTATTGGCAATTAATGTACTAGTTACGAAATCCTATTTTAATTTTCTCTGGATTTATCCCTAACTGTACATGAGGCACATAATCTTGGTATTGCACAAGAAATACTGTAGACCTGTAAGTCTGAATAATATGACATCCCACATTTGTTGGAAAAGCTAACAATAATTTCAATATTTGAAAGTCTATGCATTAATAAGATGTGGTGCAACTAAATATGCATCACTGCACATAGTAGTGATGCATATTTAATTATGCAACGCTTGAATGCACCATGCCCGGGCTACTCTGGGAGCCCCGGTGAAGTCGAGCACTGCCGGTAAACAGGGTGTGCACATGCGCACAGCACTTCCTCTGTAATGGACTCTGCAAAGTCGAATAGGCTTCAGCAGAATCCCAGAAGAAGCGAGATGGCGTTACCTGTCTGTGCAATGCAAAGCTTATCAAAGCTTGATGCATTGCCGAACATCGCAGTCCTAATATTAATTTATGGCAATTGCAGTGCTGCACGGTATTTGCCTAAACGGAGGAGATTTCTGTGAAGTTAATGCATAGCAAATATACTTAAACAGTAGTTTCTGCATCTTTTAAATGTCAAATACGCTTGATGCATAGACTCGTTGGTGCTGTGTTGTATGTAAATGTAATAATGTTATTATGTGTTTTTTGTCTGTAGGGGATGCACAGTGAAGCCGAATGAGACCATCACAATTCCCCTATCAATAACCCCATATAAGTCTGGCAACAAACAATTGCTGATTGATTTCACAACTAACAAGTTCCAGAATGCAAAAGGATATCTGGACATAGAAGTTCATGAATAATTTATTGATATCACTGGCATGTATAGCACCGCAAGTTAATTTATAATTTAGTTCTGTATTTCAGCAGGTTTCAGCATGTTATGTAGGACACAGTCACAGCCCAGTCGAGCAGTGTTTTATCAGTCTTAGCTCTGTACACTTGTGATACTTGACAGCATTACAATTCCCAGGATGCTCTTTTACATAAAGTTTCTTCTTCTTTGCTAAAACCACTGTGGGCATGTTTTATAGATGGCCATATTTAAACCATAGTCCCGCAATGCTGTCTTATGTAAACAAGTCCACCTACTTCTACACCTAGCTCATCTTAAAGTGTGCGCCCACTTTGTGGTTCTTAAAATTGTCCCCAGAACTTTCCACCATGTGGGTTTTGCAGGGAAACCTGAAAATGTGCATGGAGGAAAGAGCCACGTCACGTAAAAGTCCCGCCTACCACCTCTTTAGTCCTGTCACCTTTATTTAACCCTTTATTTTGCAATGTTGCTCTCAAGCAACATGGATTTTGCATTACTTTTATATAATCATGTTTGTATTTTTATCCTTTTGCTTGCAGAGGTGCTCTCAAGCAACATCTAAATGTGTGTTTACTTTACAGTAGTCAGTTGTTTCAGAACTTCCAAAATTGATCACTAGATGGCGAATGATTTTAATGCTTGCAAAACAATTGTTAAACATATTTTTTTTTCTCTTAAAATACTTCTTCGTTTAGCTTCATTTATGTGTAAGGGAGACACCGTTGCCGTCTTTATTACATGTGTCACTTTTGTGTATAGGTTTTCATAATGTTGGTTGAAGGGCTCGTAGAAATGCTTTTTCCTGCAAATTTGCAACTGGGTGGTATAAAATCTGGCTCATAAGTATAGGGGGCAAAATAAATTCAGTTCGTTACTCAGGGAGAATAGGGCTGTGCATCCTACCACAAAGCAGGGAACACTCTTGTCCACTCTGAATGTTTGGTGGATTCTGGAATTCCAGGTAGGTCTTCAGGACATCCTGGTGATCAGACCACTCTCCCTCATCCTTCTCCTTTCTAGTGAAGTGGACATGCCCCCCCCCCCCTCCCTCCACAGTAAAAAGACATGATAGCAGGGCCCGGTCAAAATGATGTGAGTCTCTGTGCTACACCCTCATCTGCAGCTGCCATTGCAGTCCCCCACGTATGGGAAGCATCCCTTTATATGCACTCTCTCCACTCATTTATTTAAATAATCCTATCCTGTAAAATGAGATCTCAATTCTGCATGTGGTGCACGTATGCACATAATCTGCACAAGAGTAACACCCTCATCCGGAAAATAACTAGATAGGATAATTTTACCCCCATGCGGACACAACATGGGCTGCAAATCCATCCACTTCTCCATAAAATGGCTACAGTTATACAAAAGTAGGTACGTACGTCACAAGGGCATTTGCGCTACCATTTTCCACTCTTATGGTTCATAAATAACCTATAATATGTCCATTTAGATAACATACATTATTGTAATTTGGGTAATGTACATTACTGTGTTCAATTGTCAAATAAAATCTGCATGAATTCTCATGATTTAAGCTTGCTGTCTTCCTTCTATATATGTGGTCTATACAGTATATGTCGGGCTGAAAGATGTAAACCAAAGGTTTTAAATGAGACACCTTGAATATACATGTGTTTCACAGGCTTAGGGATTCCCCTACAGGAGATGCATTGTATATTGTGCACAAAATTCTCCTTTATGTATATGCTGAGACGTAGTGATTTATACATTGCTTTTGAGCGCCGGACAACATTTGTCTTTTGTTTGCACATACACATTGGTCTCAGTTGTCCTTGGTGGCCGTCTCAAATCATTTAATTCACTTGTACACATTTCACTAATTTTAAAGAAGCGCACCTGCTTCTCTTTCACTAAATGAAAGATACAAACGTGTGGCCCAGATGTGTCTTCACACACATCTATATCAATTTACTAATATATAAGAATAGAGCTCAGACAGCGAGTAGCAGAGGTCTCAAATGGGTATTAGTGAATCTTACAGTTGTTCCAAAACAACAATAAACCACAAAAGGACAATAAACATCCCAAAGTGCAAAACACCAGCAATAACACAATAAATAATCTATGATGGTTGCACACAGGGGCTACAGCAGTCACTGGAGGGCTCGCCAATACATGTCCATCCAGGGGAGGGCTGGCAAATTTTAGCCCAGGGGGCAAGACTCGACTCAGCAGCCTATTGGGAACATTTTAAAGTGGAAAAAAATGCAGGTGGCCCAGCCCAAGGTAGCCAACTATGGGACCATCCCGGAGGGCAGAGGCCCCCCAGCCCAGCCTGCCCCTGTGTCCATCCCATACTGCACCTCTGTTGTTGGGGAGATACAGGTGGGTGCACTCACATTGGGATATTTTTCCATATGGGGCTGTTTTGAGATGAGAGAACAAAATGGTGCACCTGTAGGTACTGATAAAATTTAGTTTTGGGGGGGGGGAAAAGTGTCTCTCTGAATAAATTTGGAGTATATTCCCCGAATATGAGCAGCACGGTGGCTAAATGGTTAGCACTTCTGCCTTACAGCACTGGTAAGGCAGAAGATAAAGAGGAGGGATGATGGTCATGAGTTCAATTCCCCACCATGGCCTTATCTGTGAAGAGTTTGTATGTTCTCCCCGTGTTTGCGTGGGTTTCCTCCGGGTGCTCCTGTTTACTCCCACAATCTAAAAAAAACATACTGGTAGGTTTATTGGCTACTAACAAATTGACCCTAGTCTGTGTGTGTGTGTGTGTGTGTGTGTGTGTATGTTAGGGAATTTAGACTGTAAGCCCCAATGGGGCAGGGACTGATGTGAGTGAGTTCTTTGTACAGTACTGCGGAATTAGTGGCGCTATATAAATAAATGGTAATAATAATAATATGTGATGCAAACAGGTTATACCAACAGATTTCCAGGAATAAGGGGAGCACCTTTCCCCCTGTTATAGGCACCCTGAACAGGATTGATTTCCTTAATCGTGGTTTTGAAACAATGATTTTTTTTATTTCAGCCGTATGTAACTTAACACTTTTTTACTGTATTTCAGGAATGGAAATTTTCAAAACCTGGTCAGATTTGCAGTTACTGCCAGTAGATGGCAGCACAGTCATAAAATTGTTCCTATCAAGTAAATAAATGTAGTAATGTCATTAGGTCCTTATATTGTTTTTTAATGGATGAAAGTTTTTTTAAATATTTTTTGAATTTTTTAAGAAACATAATATATATCTAAAAATACCACATTATTAGAACTGAAAGCCCAAATCTGTTTTTTACCGTTCCACTGGGCATGAATGTATTGTATTTAATACTTTAACAAAATAATGTTAAACTAATTCCTTGTTAATGTAAAATATTTCCGTTTTATAATTCTCACACTCCTAAATAATGGCCAACGAAAATGTCAAAATCACAATAGACAGAGGATGGATATTAAAGTAACACTACTCATTCCTTAGGAATCTATTTAGAATTTATAAGAGATTCGATGCCAGTTATTCACGTGCAGTGCGCTGTCTTCTCTAAAAGCCTGTGTTGTGGAGGAAACAGGATTCCGCCATGGCCTGTTAGAAGACAGGGCCATGTGCTGCAGTAATAGGCTGCACTGTCCCTACCTTTACAAAAGTGGGAGAAAGAGCAGGGATGATAGAAGCCGCCCATCACCTGTTGCCCAGCATCAGCATTCTGCGGAGTTGCCAATAGCAGGTTGTGATTCAAACACACGGAGGTCTTTCTGGGAAGTAGCTGCCTGCGTCATATCTGACATTTAAAGGCTTCAGTAAAAGATTCAAATTCAACAGTGGTAATGCAGCGAATGCAAATAGCAAAGCAGGTTGTGACCAGCAGTGGAAAAAATCAGGATCACAATGCAGCTGTATTTGGGGAGAGACCTACCACCCACACACTCACTAGCATATAGGATATAGGGGCAAAGAATGTTGATATAGCAGGTGAAGGCAGGGACGGATTTACAGCTACGCAACCTAGGCACTTGCCTAGGGTCCAGCAGGGTTCCCAGGGGGCAAGGCAGGGTGGTGGGTTATGCGTTTGAGGGAGATAAAAAAAAATCACAGGATTGCAATGGCCCCTGGCATCCTCCTCCCCTCCTCCCTGCGCCGTTGCATTCCACTGAAGGTCGGGCATGCTTCACGCAGTGTGATGTCTTCAGGCCTGACATCATATTCAGAGAAGACTCACCGTGGAGAGGAGAGGAGCAGCACGCCCGATGGGGCAAGAAAGAAGACAAAACAGAACAGAATATGAGAAAACATAAAGAAGAAAACAGAGGAGAAGAAAGTAATAGAAAGGCAAGCAAACTAACGCAGGCACAATGGCACATATAAAAGGGGAAACAAGTTGTTTCAAACACATTTATGAAGGGGCACAGAGGTGATGTGAAGGGGCACATGTGTTATTGGGAAGGGGCACAGTGTGATGATAGAGGGACAAAGGGGACATCCTTGAGTTTATGCGTATTATTTTTGCAAACAACTTAATAAGTATTTCTGTCCTGACTTAAATACTTATTAAGTTGTTTTGACCCAACTACTTAAAAAACGGGACTGATCAGTAATTATTTAGGGGTGTCTTTTTCTGTAGTAGGGTGGCCTAGCTCTTTTCACATGTTAGGTACGCCCCCAACGATGCAAGCCATGCCCCCAATGGTATGGCAACACCTCCTTTTGGTGCCGCGTTGGCACATAGCTTCACTTCTTCTCAACTATAGGGGTATATGGTAGGCTGCAAATATATAGTACTATGGATTGTTTCAGGGAGGGGGTCCCCAAACCAGTATCTTGCCTTAGGACCCATGAGGTCTAAATCCGGCTCTGGGTGAAGCTATTAACCTAAATGGGAAGCATTATATATGGTTATACTCTCAACTATGTTGCCCCAAAGCTAATTTTCATAACCATCATCATCATCATCAGTTATTTTATATATCATCTCAGTGTCATTCACATTTACTCACATCGGAAGGGTGAATCATATAGGGCATAATTGGTAAAAATTATCACACGCACGTCCGCAATCTTATTAATTTCCACTTGGGTCAATATTTGCTGTGGCCTGTTAGAGGGGGATGCCGCATGCACAAATATGTTGATGGGCCACAGTCAGTCCCACACTTACATGGGCAACACAAGTTAAAATGCAGAGAAGGGCAAGGTTACACCTGACACACACCCTACTGCCATTCCCCATAGTACTACTTGCCCAACAGACATAAATACCAATATGACGGTGGATGGCAGAGTTGCAGCTATCAACACCAGAAACTTTGTGACTCACATCATGGAAAAATGCAACAGGTTTGCACATGTTCTTGGTCATGTCCATCAAGATGTGCCAGCAAAGTCTATAGCCAACAACACGGCCATGAAAAGGAATCTGCTTCCAATACAAGTGCAGAGAGGAACATCATGGCAAGTAGATTGGTGAGTACAATTATAACAATAATGTAGAGAATAGTAATGTTCGTGATTGTTTAGGCAATAGCGCAGACTTAGACAGAGGGCAAACCGATTTACAAGGTTTCGAAGGAGCATCTATTATATTGAGGGCTAATAGAAACAGGAGTTTGTTGCCTGCACTAAACAGTTGGCTTTAGGTTCATTTCCCCAAGCATATTTGGAAGAGGAAACTTTGTAGACATATCTACGTTAACCAACACAGCCCTGAAAGATGAGCAGAAGGCTAGTGAGAGGGGGTTGATGCAGGAATATAAAACAATTGATTAAGTCTGATGTTTGTTTATACCAAATATTAGACAGAGACATACCCGAAGATGGCGGGGAGCATGCAAAGGTGCACTTATTTTATAAATCCAAAGGCCAGACTTGGAGACACAAGGAAGCTTTCAGGCTGATGTCACAGGATCATAAGTCCATAGAGTTTGGGATAAGAGATGTTGGTTTATGGATGAAGGAGGCCTAGTTGCTGTCCACGGGGATGGGTTCAAGATTTTGGCTATTAAGAGCATTCCTTTAAATTAAATGGGGGGGGTATTGAATTGTCTTGGGGGGGGTAGGTGATGAAATGGCTGGGGTAATGGGGGATGAAATGGTTGGGGGGTCATAAATTAACTGCTGGTGGTTGATGAAATGGCTGAGGGGGTGGTGAAATGTTTGGAGGGATGGGTGATTAAATGGCTTGGTGGGGGTAATGATTTGGCCACTAGTGGTTGCTGGAATGGCTGGGAGGGTGATGAAATGGCTGTGCGGGGTCATGAATTGGCTGGGGGTGATAAAATAGTTTGTTGAGTGAGAGCATGATTTCTGTATTATGTGGCATTCATAAGGATACTCTCTGTTTTGTGTAGAGGTCACAGGGATGCTCTCTGTGGTCTCAGCAGTAACTAGAATGCTAACAACTAGACAGATTGGGTTGGTAGATGTTTGGATTTGATTATAGTTTTTTGACAACAATTTTTCAGATATAGACAATAAATGTAAAAATGCCTGTGCTAGGGGGAAGTTTTATCTGGTTAGAATAGAGTGTTATGTTTCAAATAAAGAGCCTCATCGTTCAGAATTTGTTAACATTGTGCCTTCTAATAGAATTTTTGCAGATTTTCAAAACAGGACTTCCAGATTTCCATAAACAAAGAATTTGACTGCAGATAAGAACCTCTTGGCCCATCTTATCTCCCATATTTTAACCTATGGTAACCTCAAACCTTATTTGATCCTTAGTTCTTTGTAAGGGTATTCTTATGTCTATCCGAAGCATGTTTAAATTGTTCTACTGGAGTAGCCTCTACCACTTGTGATGGGAGGCTATTCCAGTTATCCACTACACTTCTGTGAAGTAATTTTTCGTTAAATTTCCTCTGAGCCTACCTCCCTCCAGTAGCCAGCCAACCACCAACAATTCTGCAAGAACAAGTAAACGGTCCTTGATCAAGTGGCTCCAGCGACACTACATACTACACGTCGACTTCAATGTCAACCGTGGCACACTAAAGCAACACGAATTCTTCAAAAACTTTCCCATAAAGCAGAACGTCACTGGCGTAAATCTCGAACCCCTGATGACTTCTTCACATATACTTCTGTCTACCGCTCCTATCGAAATGCTCTGGACACTGCAAAAGAAACATACTTCCAATCTCTTATCTATGCTCAGGCTTCTAACCCCAAATGCCTTTCCATTACATTTAAATCTCTTCTCAATCCTCCCACCCCGAACCATCCATCTACTATCAATGCCCAGGATCTTGCTTCCTACTTCAAGGATAAGATTGATAAGATCAGACTAGAAATGGTATCCGCTTCCTCGACAAGCAATCAGCTCAATTCCTTCCCACTACCCTCTGACACCCTCTCTTCATTTAACCCTACAAATGAAGAGGAAATTTCTACTCTCTTTTTATCTTCCTACTCTACCTCCTGTCCTCTTGATCCTATTCCCTCGCAAATTGGTAGATCCCTGTCTCCTGTGCTCATTTCACCTCTAACTAAAATCTGTAATCTCTCACTCGCTACTGGCATCTTTCCATCACTATACAAGCACGCAGTGATTACTCCTATTCTAAAAAAACAAGATTCCGACCCAAACTCTCTCTCAAATTACCGTCCCATCTCTCAGCTGCCATGCCCCTCCAAGCTTCTGGAGAGACTTGCCTACACTCGCCTCACACGCTTTCTTTCCGCAAACAACCTGTTGGATTCTCTTCAGTCTGGCTTTCGTTCTCAACACTCTACAGAGACTGCGTTGACTAAGGTTGTCAATGATCTGATCACTGCTAAAACTAAACGCCATTACTCTCTCCTAATTCTCCTGGATCTCTCGGCTGTATTCGACACTGTTGACCACTCTCTTCTCATACAAATGCTGCAATCCCTAGGGCTTCAAGATACTGTTCTATCCTGGTTCTCATGCTACCTTTCTAATCGCTCTTTCACTGTTAATTTCTCTGGGGCCACCTCTGCTCTGCTTTCTTTATCAGTTGGAGTACCACAAGGCTCAGTGTTTGGTCCTCTGCTGTTCTCTATCTATGCCGCTTCTCTTGGCAATCTAATAAGTTCCTTTGGATTTCAGTATCTTCTCTATGCGGATGATACCCAAATTTATCTATCCTCTCCTGATATCTCGACATCTCTGTTGTCCCGTGTAACTGACTGTCTTTCTGCCATATCATCTTGGATGTCCTCTCGCCAACTCAAACTTAATCTTTCTAAAACAGAGTTAATAATATTCCCACCCACCAACAAGAGCATACCTGACATTTCCATCTCTGTTGATAACATGACCATAAATCTCACCCCACAAGCTCGCTGCCTAGGTGTAATCCTTGACCTATCCTTTGTTCCCCATATTGACTCTGTATCTAAATCATGTTATATAAATCTAAAGAACATTTCCAGAATTCGCACATATCGCACGCAAGACACTGCAAAAACCTTAATTCATGCACTTATCTCCCGCATTGACTATTGCAATTCCCTCCTTACTGGTCTGCCCCAAAACAGACTCAAACCCCTACAATCTATTTTGCACACTGCGGCAAGTCCTTGCAAATCGTTATTCCTCTGTTGAATTACTCTGTATGTCTCTACACTGGCTGCCTGTTTTCTACCGAATCCAATATAAAATACTATTACTAACCTACAAGGCCATCAACAAAGCTGCACCTACATACATCTCCTCACTTGTCTCAAAATATCTCCCAACTCGATCTGCATCTCTCATCCACCCTCATTACATCCTCCCATTCCCGGTTACAGGACTTTTTTCAGGCTGCACCCACTTTATGGAATTCTCTCCCTCGCACAATCTCGCAGACTCTCCTCTGGTCTACAAACTTTCAAGCGTTCTCTGAAAACCTACTTCTTCAGACAAAGCTTATAATATTCCTCAACCACCCTCTTAACCTCACTACCTTACCCTATTACCACCCGTTACACAATTTCACACAAGACAACTACCCCCTGACCAACATTGTTGTGACAGGATCATTTAGCCTATGAGTCACTTTTACCTTTGCAGCCTGGCTGGGCCGAAATGCAAAATGTAGACTTAGCCTTAGCCTCATGTGTCAAACTCCCATTGTCCCATAGATTGTAAGCTTGCAAGCAGGGCCTTCTCCACTCTTTGTCTTTTTTACCCAGTTTGTTTATTAGTTTACTATGTTTGTCCCCAATTGTAAAGCGCTACAGAATATGTTGGCGCTATGTAAATGGATGATGATGATAATGATATATATATGTATAAAAACACAACCACAGAGCCATAAGTGTATGGATTCATTATTGCACCTACATAAAAATTAGCTCTAAATAAGGCCCTCTGAGTGCAAAATGTATTCCTCCTGATGGGTTGCATGTATCCTCAAGCAAAAATAATATTAAGATATACGAACATTGAATTTGGTGCAAAAAATGCACTGAACCACAGCAATTAATCAGCAATTAGCTTTTATTTAGCTAGTGCTAGTTTTAAAATGAAACATAGTGTATGATTGGTTGCCATGGCTTAGTACATATTTTGCACCTAAGTGCAATTTCAGTAAATGAGACCTCTTGTTTTGCGGAATGAGAGACTCAAATTCTTTTTGAAGGTAGGGAATGTGTATTTTTCAGTGTTCCCAGTTTTTTTCCCATTTAAATCCAAGATGACTAAACAAGTCCACAACTCTTGGAAGTAAATGATGATACAGTGAAATATTACACAATAGCTTGTCCACACACAGAGCAGAGTCACAGAAACAATCATTGAACATGTTGAAACAGAAAGAGTCCTTTCCCTGGAGGGATTTGGTGGGGACGCAAGCAACATGTTACTGAAAGTAAACCAGGAAAATATTATCATGCAAACAATGTATAAGAGATCTCTTACACCCAGTGTACAACCAACTCTGACTGCATTTAAAGATAAACTACAAGCACAACATGTCTTAAGAGAACACCTGTCTCTCCGTATGAAATGTATTGTTATCAACAGGCTCTTCAGTGTCCTCAATCACTCCACTGGCCACCCAAAATCAACCAGCTGCACTAGTGTTATACTCTGCTAGCAGTTCCGAACAGCCATATACAACTTTTAAAAGATACATAAAATCTGTACACTAAAAATAAATTTGCACTGTATCCTTTTGTATGGCTTCCAAAGTTCACTTGCTTTTAGTCAACTTCTGCAGAGAAGTCTAAGGTGTATATTTACTAACTGCTGGTTTGAAAAGGTGGAGATTTTGCCTATAGCAACCAATCAGATTCTAGCTTTCATTTATTTAGTGCATTCTGCAAAATAACAGCTAGAATCTGATTGACTGCTATAGGCAACATCTCCAATTTTTCAAACCTGCAGTTTAGTAAATTATTTTTACTATTATTATTATTTATTTATAAGGCGCCACAGATTCCGTAGCACCGGATACAGAAACAAGTAACAAATAGATGAGGTAATACATGTCAGTAGCACAGATGAGTGTGAGTAGTGGTATGGGGACTCACACAGAGTGCAGCAAAAGACGTAACAGGACATACAAGAGACAGGAGACAGATGTAGGACAATAGGTAGAGAGGACCCTGCCCGCGAAGGCTTACATTCTAAAGGGAGGTGTGGTGAGAGACAGTAGGACCAACTGGGAGAAAAATTTAGATGGCAGATGAGGAAGAAGAGGTGATGGATAGAATGGTTAGGAGGTGTTAGGATAGGCAAGCTTGAAAAGGTGAGTTTTGAGTGAGCGTTTGAAGGACTGAAGGTTGGAGGAGAGTCGAGTGAGACGGGGTATGGAGTTCCAAAGATTCGGGGCAGCACAGCAGAAGTCTTGGAGGTGAGCAGGGAAGGAGGTAATGAGAGATGAATTGAGGAGGAGTTCAGAGGCGGAGCGGAGTGGCCGGGTAGGTATGTACCTCGAGACAAGGTCAGAGATATAAGGAGGAGAAATGTTGGTAAGAGTTTTGTAAGTGAGGGTTAGGAGCTTGAACGGCATTCTGGAACAAACTGGGAGCCAATAAAGAAATTTACACAGAGCAGAAGCAGAAGAGATGCGGTGGGAGAGGAAGATGAGCCTAGCCGTAGCATTCTGTATGGATTGAAGGTCAGAAGTACAAGAGCGAGGGAGACCATTGAGAAGGAGGTTGCAATAGATGAGATGAGAAATGATGAGTGAATGGACCAGGATTTGGTTGCTTCCTGAGAGAGGAAGGGACAGATTTTCATAATGTTATGGAGGCAGAAGTGCCAGGATTTGGTGAGGGACTGAATGTGTGAGATAAAACTGAGGGCTGAGTCAAGGGTGACTCCAAGGCAGCGAGCTTAAGTGAAAGGAGAAAGAGTGATGTTGTCAACCAAGAGGGAGATATTGGGAGGGATACCAACATTGGCAGGAGGAGAGATAATGAGCTCAGATTTGGAGATGCTGAGTTTCAGGAAGCGCTGTGACATCCAGGTAGTTACAGCAGAGAGACAGCTAAATACCTGGGTTAGGACAGCGGGAGAGAGGGGAGGAACAATAAATTGTTATTAAATAATTATTAATTTGTGTGTTAAGGACCAACTAATAATTACATAATTATATGTGTCCCTGCTTGCAAAGCATATCTCCAATTCAATTTTGTATCTTGAGAGTTAGCAGCCCTAAGTTAGGCTGGGTACACACTATAGTGTTTTCAGCCGATTATCCGGTCAATCAAACGATAAACGACCGTTCGGCTCGATATCGCATTAGCGTGTACGCTGCAACGATGAACAATTGTAGTTCCAAAGCACATCATATCGTTTCATTTGATTTTTAAACTGGATTAAAAATGTTGTTCAATGATGGAAAAATTAGACTATGGATTCTACAATGTATACCAGCTGATAAGTAACAGCCTCTGATTGTAACATTGGCCATCATGAAATCAGCTCTGTATTGCACATTGGTCATCAGGAAATGGGCGCTATATTGTATACTAGCCACAAGGCAATAAATTCTGTATTGTGTAGTGGTCTCCAGAGAATGGGCGCTATATTGTATACCCGCCAAAAGGCAATAAGTTCTGTATTGTCTAGTGGCCTCCAGAAAATGGGCTCTGTATTGGACATTGGTCAGCAGGGAATGGGCGCTATATTGTATACCAGCCACAAGGCAGTACGTTCTGTATTGTGTAGTGGCCTCCAGAGAGTGGGCTCTGTATTGGATATTGGTCAGCAGGGAATGGACTTTATTATATCCTGATCAACAGGGAATAGACAATGTATTGTAATCTGAACACCAGGGACCAGGTTCTGTAATGTACATTAGCTACTAGATTATGGGTTCTTAAATTTATACTAGCCACTAGGGAACAGATTTTGTATTGTAAACTGACTATCGGGCAATGAGCTCTTTATTGAACGTCTGCCACTGGGCAATGATATATAAATGAGATCACATATATAACATACTTTCCAACTCTCCCGGAATGTCCGGGAGACTCCCGCATTTTGTGAGAGTCTCCCGGACTCCCGGGCGAGTGTGGCAATCTCCCGAATTCTGCCCACTTCACTAGGAAGTGCCCCACTTCCTAGTGAAGTGGGCAGAATTAGATCCCAAACGCCGCGATTCCCGGTGAATCGCGGCGTTTGGCCCCGCCCCCGCTGTCAAATGACGCAATTTGCGTCATGACGTCACAGGGGGCGGGGCCGAAATGACGCGATTTCGGCCACCCCGCCCCTTCACGCCCCCTCCACTGGCTGGCTCCCGGAAGGGAGCTGAAGAAAGTAGGTAAGTATGATATATAACACTAAGCCTCCATCAGATAAAATATAATCACTTGATAAATGTATGTATCAATACATGAAATCTTCAGGTGGCCACCTCCTATGAAAGGTAGTGTGCTGTTATTATCCTCACTGTGGATCAGATAGTTATCTTTAATCTGTATTGGACTACTAGTGTTGTGTGTTAGTCAGACAGATGCCAGATTTTAAAGGACTGGAACAAATTTGAGAATATAAGTGTGAGACAAAGGTGTTCCTAATCTGGTTATTTTTATTTTACTGAGATATGAAGACCCCGTACATTAGTATTTTTGTGATATTAACTCTAATATTCTTAGAGTTAAAGCGGATACTCTTGATACATACATTTATAGGGACATAAGTGACTATATTTTATCTGATGGAGACTTAGGGGTAAATGTATCAAGCTGAGAGTTTTTGGTGGGTTTGATCAGTGGAGATGTTGCCGATAGCAACCAATCAGATTCTAACTGACATTTTGTAGAATGTATTAAATAAATGATAAATAGAATCTGATTGGTTGCTATAGGCAACGTTTCTTCTTTTCAAAATCGCCTTGAAACTCTCAGCTTGATACATTTACCTCTTACTGTTATATATACGTGATTTAATTTGTGTTTAGTTTTATGTGCATATAGAGATTTTTTTTAAATATATGTTGTAATTATAATTCTTTTAGGGGACTATCTGGCACATTGGACATGTTCAGCGTTATTCACTCATTGGGGTTTTTTTGGGATTTCATTTGAGGGTGGCTATAATTTTTTTTGAGAGTGGCTATAATCCGAAGTCTGAATTTAACACTGCCTACTATGGAACTGGTTCTGTATTGTTAACTGGCCACACAACAGTGGGTTCTGTATTATACACTAACCACCAGAGGATGGGTTCTGTATTATATACTGTCACCGGAGTCAGCACTGCACAGGATCAATGTGTGGGAAAAAAAATACTTAAAAATGCAGTATGCAAAAAGAAATCCAAACTACAGATAGTTATGACAATTTCACTTAAGTGCGTCTTAACATATTTAATAGCATTTAGTCAGACAATACAAAAGAAAGTGCTTCTCCAAGAGAGTGATGAAATAAGGCTGAGACCTAGTCATTCATAGCCGCACCTGCTCTCAAACAAAGTTGCCAAGAAAAAAAAACTGTGTTCCAAGTGAGCAAACCAGTTGTGATTCTACCAAGTCAGAAACACAGCAATGACGGCTGCCCCACCTCATCTCTTCTGTTTTATATCCCATACAGCAGACAACAAAGCAGTCACTGTCTCCTTATAGTCCGTCCAGTGGATCTGGTTCCACCTTAGAGCAAAGCAAGGACAAAGGCAAGAAAAAATATGGCACAAGGTAGGTACTATAGGATAAGAAGTAGAAACAACGTTTGTGACGTGCGTAATAGAAGTATAAATACTGTATGATGCATTTACATGAAGATGAAGCTTCTGCAAGAAAATCTACTATAAAATAAAAGTACACTGTACTAAAGCATTCCTTGTAATATACATTATATATGCTTTGTAGATCTTCTGGATAAAAAGCAAGTAGTCCAATGTCTTAGATATGTTTTATTCACGTTACTGTAAATTAAAGCCTAGCAAGAATTTGGGGTTTTGTCTCATGACAATTTGGGCGCAGTATTAGAGTATTGCTATAATTTTAATTTAACTTTTGTTCGAGCAAGGTTCCGCTGACATTAATTTTCCTCTTGTGATGAAAGTTATATAGGTCTCTTAGTTTCTCATAATAGCGTCTATGTTATAATCAAAGTATATTCAAATAACAAAATATAAATACTGTTGATATTGTCTAGGTCAGGGGTAGGCAACCTGCGGCTCTACAGGTGTTGTGAAACTACCCAGCATGCTTTGCTAGTAGATAACCAGCAGATAGGTGGCAAGGCATGCTGGGATTTGTAGTTTCACAACACCTGGAGAGCAGCAGGTTGCCTACCCCTGGTCTAGGTCTAGGCTCTCCAAGTGACATTGTGGCCTCCAGCAGCCCTGTTATCAAGGGCACCTTTTAATGAATGTAGCCTTCCCATACAAAATCCATTAATTGATAAATATACAAAAGGATGTGATTTCAGGCTGATGTTCGGCTTTGGAGATCTGTAACAATTACCAGAGTTAGGGCTTGGGGTTGTGTTATTGTGAGGTTACAATTTAAAAACCATACTTTCATTATATATGTTGATTTGTCAGTATACAGTGTGTCCCTACAAGGGCTCCGAGCAGTCGCTAGTTCTTAATTTCTGATATTTGTATCTAAATTAACTCAGTTAGCCCAGTTCCATCTATCTATCTATCTATCTATCTATCTATCTATCTATCTATCTATCTATCTATCCCTTAGGCCAGTGTTTCCCATCCTTTTTGACATCTGCAGATACAGATGACACATTACTAAAGCCTTTGACACACCAATGTTAAGCTACTGCAATAAATACAACTAGAATTATTATTAATGATTGTGTTTGAAACCAAAAAGTGAACTGTGCCTAACTTACTTTAAAATATAGTTCACATATAATCCCACCTGTAAATCTATTATTTATTGTGCTTTCCCCTTTTGATCATAAAATCTCATAAAATGTCCTGAACAAAATGGCAAAGAATTACTGCTATATATAACAATACATAAGGTCAAATAACATAAACCTTCAGCACTAACATCATGTGCGACGGCGCCATGTAACCGATGCAGACAAATGACAAAATGTTCTGTGCTAATCTCATCAAGCAATCAATGCTAAGCATTAGAATACGTTTCACTATGTACATACTGGTAGGTCCCAACTCTTCTGACTTCAGTTCCAATATATTCACAGCAGCCTATCGAGCGCTATCTACGAACACTTTCAGTAAAATCTATGCAGATATAGGAAGCAGTTATTTACATGTAAATCAGTATAGATTCATATTTTTCTATTATCATAAACCATTTCTTTTTCTGTCCTTTCACTTTTCTCCTTTTTACATCAAAGGCACCGCCAAATCTAGTTGTTTGTCTATTTAGCCTTCATATAGTGAAAGTATTTGTTTTTATATGTGAAATATTGACCAGGAAGAGGTTAATGTCTATGCTAAAACCTCCAACCCATAAAACAGAAAAGCCAGGTGTCTGTCTCCTGATAATTTCACCCAGTCACTAGAGAAAGACAAAAGTTCAGCTATTAACTGTTAATTATATGTCTTATAACTAAAATGTCTTATGCCTGGAGTACAGAAACTTTTATTATAAAACACTATTGTTCTTTAAACTACGCAGTTGTTTTATAGGATTCGTGTAATTAAACGTAATTGAGCGTTACAAATAATTTCATTGTTTTGTTTGGGCATTATTAGTACCTATTATAAAGCACCTATTATAAACTTCAGGTTCACTGTTATAATTACTGTCAATGATTAAGATTCAGTCAACAATGTCAAAAGCATAATATGAAAAATAATAATCAAACTGGTTTGGGGAATATAAATAATAATAAGTCATGCCCAAGTTTACATTTATATTATTACAAGTATTCATTAGTAAGCAAAAGGAACGTGGTATACTGACATAGAAGAAGGGGAAAATTTATCAAGCTGCGGGTTTGAAAAAGTGGAGATGTTGCCTATAGCAACCAAGCAGATTCTAGCTGTCATTTATTTAGTGCATTCTACAAAATGACAGCTAGAATCTGATTGGTTGCTATAGGCAACATCTCCACTTTCTCAAACCCGCAGCTTGATAAATTTACCCCAAAAACTCTTTTTGGTATTAGCAAGCACTATATTGGAGATAAAAAAAGCAACATAGGTGAAAAATTCTGCCAGGCAGTAATCCATAACAACCGATGAACAATTAACTATGATCTGTCTAATGCAAGGAAGATCAGAGCAAGGGTCTGGTTGGTTACTGTGGGTTACTGCACTGTGTAAATAACCACCAAAATAAGACATTGCTGAAACATGGAAATACCCACATTGTAATACTCATCAGAGCCTTACAAAACTTATATTGTTTTTCCTGTAAATTATCCTTCTGAAACCTCTATTATAACTTCTGCCAAAATAAATATTTTTGAGCGTTTACACATACTAATGTTTCTGTGTTTGTTCAGTGCTGGATGTGGCTTTCTCGGATTTTCAGTGCCAGAAAAATAACACTTTACATCATACAGCGGAACTTAGTGACAGGCATCTCATCATTCGAAGAGGGCAGCCTTTCTCTGTTGCGTTACACTTCAAAGCAAGGGGATTTCAAGAAGGAACAGACAACATCAACTTCATTGCAGAAGCAGGCAAGTGACAGCAGGAAGTAATAAAAGATCTCCAATATACAGTAAATATTAGCATGACAACAAAGCTATCCCATAACATATAATAATTTAATATGACTCCTTCAGAAACGCAGAGCTTTGATGTTCCGCCTTACCTTTGATCCACCTTAACTCATATCCTCCAATTGCTTTGTATTAATAGGACCGTGGCCTGATGAAGCTTCGGGAACTAAAGCAATATTCACTTTAACAAAGGCTTTAAATCGAAGGGCCTGGAGTGCAGCCATTGAGAACAATGGACGCGACTCAATGATGATCGCCATTTTGCCTTCTCCCAATGCTATAATTGGGCAATATACTCTAAAAGTTCAAATTTCCAAAGGAAGAAAAGCCACCATATTGCAACTGGGGACATTTATGCTACTATTCAATCCCTGGTGTGCAGGTATGGCAATCAGTTTACATTTCAAACAAGTGAAATAATGACAATGGAAAATGTCTTATAATACATTTTATACCCTCTTGACCAGGCCTGTCCAACCTGCGGCCCTCCAGGTGTTGTGAAACTACAAGCCCCAGCATGCTTTGCCAGTAGACAACCTGTTGATAGCTGGAAGGGCATGCTGGGACTTGTAGTTTCACAACACCTGGAGGGCCGCAGGTTGGACAGGCCTGCTCTAGACCAGCAGGATTATATCCAGAAACTTTTGGGATGGGTTTATAGATTAGATTATCATCATACATTAATACACATATATTTATATATTATTTCACATGCAAAGATTTCCCTTGCATATCTCCATCTCACAATGAAAACCTATGCCAGAGTTTCAGATTCTATCCCTCTACAGTGAAAATGAGAAAATCTATCAGGTTTGAAAGGTGGAGATGTTGCCCATAGCAACCAATCAGATTCTAGCTGTCATTTTGTAGAATGTTCTAAATTAATGATAGCTAGAATCTAATTAATTACTATAGGCAACATCTCCACTTACAAATCCGCCAGAAACTTGCAGCTTGATAAATTTACCACCTGATGTCTTTTCGTTGGTTCTATTAAAAAAGAAAAACATACATTGTGAGCTACTGTGTATATGCTGTTGTATGATCACCTTTGTGTTAGCTGTGAAATACAACTCTACCGGTGTTCAATCTGGGTAACGGTGAGTGTTGTATGGAGCAGTTCATGGCATTTATAGGCACTAAAGAAGACCACACAGTCAGAATCTGCAACACAGAGTCTTCACATAATATTAAACTGCTCAGCCTTGTTTTTACAGTGTAACATCCAGGGAACACAAGTGATAAATAGAGCTGCAGAATCTGTGTGTGAAGTGTAGATTACAGGCAAAATAAGGCATGAACTAATTAAAGCTGGTTGTTCTGTCAGTCTAAAATGTATCCTACAGTATCTTAGGTGCCGTGTTAAGCTGGGTACACACTACAGAATTTGCCACCAACTTTTTATGCTGATCGATTTTACATGCGATCGATGGTCCGATCGCTCGGTCCATGGACTGCATACACACTAGCCTTGTTTAGGACAATAAAGGGAAGAGCGGACGTCCCTTTAGCGACATTTTACAGTCATGTTATCCTGAGCAATGACTGTAATTTCGTACTCACTGTTGTGGATCGGTCGGAAGTTTATACACACTACACAGCGGAAACGAGATTGGAACAAAAATATTAAACGATACGACCAACCAAATGAGGCGACAATCATCCATTTGGTCAGACCTTAGACCATCGTGTCACTGCACACACTGACCCGACTTTTGAACGAGCGGTCGTATGTCAGCTGATTTAGCCGATTATTGGACGAAAACCGTGTAGTGTGTACTCAGCTTAAGTAACTTAAGATACAAAGACCAAAAGCCCCTGTAGTAGGGTTGTGTCTGTCTTGTAACTATACAATGTGCCCATTTCTGCTCCCTTCAATTTACAGTAAGGATAAACTGCACAGGTATTGTGCCCCTTTACTCTTGTGGAGTTCAAACCTTCTCTGCTTAGTTGGGCAGAGAAATTAATTCTTCCATTCACTCTTTCTCCTGATATCTTCCAGCTGGGTGCTGAACGGTAAGATTGGTTACCCATTGGTGTTCTGACAAGGTCGGTGACAGTGCATGACAAACGCAGTCATGTGTGCAGTGGTAACCAGACCCCAGTACGTTGGTTTACACTGAACACAAATAGATAGAACAGGCAGCATCCAAAATGCAGTGCCTGCTGTAAGTTCTCCGTACAAAAGTGCAAGTGGGTAAATCAACCAATGGGTTCCTTACCATATAGGCTTCTATCACCATTAACAATTCTAGCAAAAGCATGATTTTGACACCAATAGATAAGGGATTTAACTATGACCTCTTTTCCCAACCCCAGTCCAGATTAGCTGATTCTTAAGTAGACTAATGAAACTGGGGTCAGTGCTGAGCAGTAGATATCAGTAATCAGTGCACTAAGTCTCTGACTAAGTTACCTTGTGCATTGGGTATTCTTGTTGTGTAAGTGTATATAACAATAGCTAAGATTCTGACCCTGCAGCTCAGACTTGGATAAGGTAGGCATAGAGATAATGTAGAGTTAAACAATCTTGAATGGTTAATTCACATCAAGGATCTCCAGGACTGACAGAGAGATGAAAACATGGGCACATGTAGACGAAAAGCTTGGTGTGAATCCCAGAGAGACCTTTGGAGGATGGTCTGTACAGCGCTGCGGAATTAGTGGTGCTATATAAATAAATGGTGATGGTACTTGGGTGTAAGTATAAGGAGAAAGGGAGACCTTGTAGGGGCTCTGTGAACATACTCTATATTATTGCTGCAGGTTAAATAAGTTCATTGAATGACTTGTTTATTAGGAATTATCAGGTACTCTCCAGTCAGTAGAGGCGACTACTATCTCTCACCAGCTCTTCTCATTTTGCTGTGTTAAGAGACATGGGGGTAATTGTATCAAGCTGAGAGTTTTCCGGCGGGTTTGAAAAGTGGAGATGTTGCCTATAGCAAACAATCAGATTCTAGCTATCATTTTGTAGAATGTACTAAATAAATGATAGCTAGAATCTGATTGGCTTTTCAAACTCGCCGGAAAACTCTCAGCTTAATACATTTACCCCATGATGTTGTCACAACCATAGCCACAGTAGAATTAAGTGCATTGTCCTACAAACCCAATAGGCTTTCTAGAAGAGAAATAAGTGTATCTTATCAGTTAATTCATACAGAGATGTAACCAAATACTAACAGCTCATGTAACCTTTCTATGTCTGTGCATGAATATATCTGTGAAGCCTGAATAAGGACATAAAATGATGTCATCCAGCTGAAAGACAATTATGTATGATAGTACTTGTTTCAGCGGCTACAAGAGTTTATCTGGTCATATCTTGTCTCAACTTGACAGATGATGAGGTGTTTCTGGAAAATGAAGCCAAGCGTCAGGAATACATCATGAATGACTATGGATTTGTTTACCAAGGCAATCATAAGTGGATTTCTACCTGTCCCTGGAACTATGGACAGGTAATTAATCTATTGTTTTCATCCACTCTTTCTTTAAAAATAATTGTTGTGTTTTCTTGTGTGCATGCTCTACCTAGAAATAAGGTATAATTGGTAAGGAGAAAGGAGTTTTATGTAAGAGTGACTGCAGTGTGAAAAAGATTTTAGTTTAAAAGGCTACTGTGATATAAAATATTTAAAGACTTAAAATTCCCGAATACAGAAGAGGCATTCTGTAGACAGCTGATATTAATGACATTTCAGGTGATCAAGTAACTAGGAACCAAGGGCCTGATTCATTAAGGATCTTAACTTTAGAATCTTCTTATTTCAGTCTCCTGGACAAAACCATGTTACAATGCAAGTGGTGCAAATTAGTATTCTGTTTTGCACATAAGTTAAATACTGACTGTTTTTTCATGTAGCACACAAATATCAACTTTAAATTTCAGTGTACAAATAAGCTATCAAGTATTTGTGTGCTACATGAAAAAACAGTCAGTATTTAACTTATGTGCAAAACAGAATACTAACTTGCACCCCTTGCATTGTAACATGGTTTTGTCCAGGAGAATCAGGCCCCTAGTTCCCAAATATGTTGTGGTATCCAATAAGGATAAAAGATCAAAATAAAGTCACAGTAGATCAAATGGCAGAAGATTTTGGATGAATAAAACCATAGTAATAATCAAAAGTATATGCACTTGCAATTGTGCTAAATCCAGTAGACTTTGGATGCAGTATATATTTTTTGCAGATATAGAGCACGTTGGGCCTTATGGTGAAGGCAGAAGATTGTGGTTTAATTGAAAAGAAGTAAGTTCATATAAGGCACTGAAATTAATGTCTGTATAGTAAGTGTATTCCCATTGGGGGAATAAGAATAACGAAGTTCACTTGGATATCAACCAATACACTACATGTTGTGAAGGGTTGTTTTAGAGCACATTTTTTTTTTGATGTAATGGTATTATGCTATGTCAACATTTTTCTTTTTTTTTTTCACACAATGATATTTTATGAATCCTTATCACCCCAGATTTTAAATAGGCTCCTAAGATAGAGAAAGGAAAAATATAAAAAGAGGGAGGCTGATGTCCACAATAGGAACAGCTGGACTGTTCAACATGCTTAAATCAATGCACTGTACTTTATGGCACAGGTTATGAATGGACTTTGGGATGCATTATCAACTAATACTAAATCAATCCTTCTTTGCAGTGGGAAGACAATATTTTGGATATCAGCCTAAGGATTCTGGACAAGAATATAAACTACCTACGGGATGCATTTAAGGATTTATCTTGCAGAAACAGCCCTGTATACATTAGCAGAATAGTGTGTGCCATGGTGAGTATGCAATTTAATTAAGTAAACTGATTTTACTTATTATTATATCAACCAAAACTACCATTGGCATGTATAATATATTATTTTATTAGATCACAATATGCCACAATTATTTTGCGGGTGTTTGTACCGCCTGTTTGGGATCATTGTGGCTAAAGGGACACTGTTCTGGGAATAAAAAGGTACTGTTTGTAATAATTTTACAAAAGCAAACAAAAATAGTGAAATAAAATCAAACTGCATTCCATCAGATGGAGCATTGAAAAATGCTTTATTTATCTGACCACACTGCAAAATATATGTTCATAACATAGAATAAATATGCAAATGAAGCAACATTTTGAACAAAATTTTTCTCAACCTCTAAATTCAAATTCCACAATCAGAGATGGGCCAGCCTGCTTCCTCTAGCAGGGCCTCTGAGTGAGTCCCTGTACACCCAGTGATGGGCCAGCCTGCTTCCTCTAGCAGGGCCTCTGAGTGAGTCCCTGTACACCCAGAGATGGGCCAGCCTGCTTCCTCTAGCAGGGCCTCTGAGTGAGTCCCTGTACACCCAGTGATGGGCCAGCCTGCTTCCTCTAGCAGGGCATCTGAGTGAGTCCCTGTACACCCAGTGATGGGCCAGCCTGCTTCCTCTAGCAGGGCTTCTGAGTGAGTCCCTGTACACCCAGTGATGGGCCAGCCTGCTTCCTCTAGCAGGGCCTCTGAGTGAGTCCCTGTACACCCAGTGATGGGCCAGCCTGCTTCCTCTAGCAGGGCTTCTGAGTGAGTCCCTGTACACCCAGAGATGGGCCAGCCTGCTTCCTCTAGCAGGGCCTCTAAGTGAGTCCCTGCATACTCAGAGATGGAACAGTCTCTTTCCTCTGGTCAGGCCTCCAAGTGAATCCTTGCACAGATTGGTTTGAATTACAACTGAATCTCGCCACTGTTCCCATTTGATTATAGGGTTAGTTTATTAAACTGCAGTGGCTATGCAACGAGTGGAAAACTGAACCAGTGTAATATAATGAATGGAGGTGATCACTATTAAGACTGAAAAAACCTGCAATATATTGTCCAACTGTTCAGCGTGGGAGGGGCCTGGGGGCTGTAAAACCAGTTTATCTTGTGCCATGTGGGAGCCCAACGACTAAGTCTTCCGGCACCTTTGGGCCAAAAGGGGTTGACCTTGAGGAAGTAATAGCTCCCAGCTTAATGACACAGTGGCATAAAAAGAAATTCCAGAGTTACTGTGTGAGCGTCCATAGCTGTATACCAGGAGCTAGTTCACTATCTTCATTGCCATTGCTCCAGGTAGGACTTTTAAGACAAATGCCAGCCCCTCTTCCTGCTATAGGAAGTCACAGTAAAGAGCCCACATTAAGATAGGCATGCACAAATGTAAGGGGGGCAAACACTTAACCAACAGAGCTAGAGGGGCAAGGTTAGGTCCCGAGGCACAGGGGGTAAGGGCTTTGTTTAGGTAGTAAAAACAACCAGTACCCACTACTAAATGGCTGCTGGGATAAACCATCATATTATTATCATGTTCCTACTGCCCAGGATGAGCAAGTAGGGGCATAGAGCTGTAAGTTGTAGGCTTATTTATTTTATCATCCCCATCATGCTTTGAAGCCAGTACTGTTGAAACAACCCAGTGGCTGGGTAATAAAGTGCCCAGCTCCTCAATGTAAAAAGGGGGCTTCAATAACGTGCTGGATAGCAGAATTTCTTCAGGTAAAGTTGACTTGTTAAATTGTGCATTTTGGGTCCACCTCCACTTAGTAAACAGGACATTGGATAGTAGTATGACGTCTCTGTGAAGTAATCTGATATCATATTTTTAAGTTTATCATTGTTTAGTAAGAGAGATTATTGTTAACTGGAATATAGCAAAAGTATATTGAAAATTCCTCTCCCAGCAGTTCAGCAGGGTTCTAAGATGAATATATGTTGCCTAGTAGTCAAGATGCAGATAGAAGTGCCAGCATAACATCCAGCACAGATTTTATTCACATAAAGATCTACTTACAACAGAAGCAGCCAAGAAGTAACTTTCTATTCATATGTGCTCACTGATTTTTTTATTTATTGCCACCTAGGGTCATAAACTGGTAGTACACCACAATATACCAAATTGAGAGACCCTGAAGATTTCCATTTATTACACAAAGATGCCATCTCAAGAATATTGTTAACACACCAGAGTCTTAGTTGTAGGTATGAAAACATTGTTCCCAGTGTCCAATTTATTCTCCCCAGGCTAAAAACAGATTCTGGGACAAGGGTTATGAATTAAAGTGGGAGAGTCTCCAGATTTCTTTGAAAGATAGCTGCTGCCCTATAAAATCAAAAGCTATTCAGAAGCATTATTATTATTATTATTATCATTTATTTGTTAGGTGCCACAAGATTTTCGCAGCGCCGTACACAAAGGAGCAGCAGCACAATGGGGTTTCTCAGTCCCCTCTACAGTGTCTGTCCTAAAATACATACTTCTCATTTGAGTCTGAATAAAATGTGATGAACAGCAATAATATTACTACATTATATATATTTTTTATGTTGGGGGCCACTCAGAAGGTTTTCTATTGTATTTTAACCCCCGTCATTTTTCAATAACGTGGTTTTACATTAAAATTATAGATCAACGCTAATGATGACAGTGGAGTCCTTCAAGGTAACTGGAGCGAAGAGTATAAAAATGGAGTCTGCCCTTCTGCGTGGAACGGGAGCATTGCCATTTTAAGAGAATGGTATAAGAGGGAATGTCAACCTGTCAAATACGGGCAGTGTTGGGTCTTTGCTGCGGTGATGTGCACAGGTAATGGACAATACTTTATGATGTTGCTTTGGGGTTACAGTATGTGTAAAGTCCTATTTTTAGCATGCATAATACAAGAAAGCAAAGCTGAATGATAAACAACATAGCTAGATTTACAATTTGTTACCAGTTTGTATTGAGGCAGACCTAAATAAGACATCCAGAATGACCCTTTCATATACAGATATACATATATACTGCATAATTCCTTTAATCAAATGGGGAAATCCAGTAACCACTGAAGTGAGGTGTACGCGCTGGATCATGCCACAGTAACCCCATCCACTCCATTGTACTTCAGAGCTAATGGGACGAAGTTAGGACTGTATGGCGCAATTAACATGCCCTACGACTGGCCCTTCAAACGCGCTCTTTTTGCAAAAACATGTACAATCTGTATAGACAGATCTTGCCAAATTTCCTACTAACATGTCTATAAGTCAAAGAATATTGAAGTGACAAAAGACTCTTTCCAATAGGTGCCTAAGATGGAAATTCAAATCAGACAGAAATAGATTTAGCATAAGGTACAGTAAGGAGTAGTGTCTGAGAGGGCATTCCCCCGACCTATACTAACGTGCCCACTGCTGCCATTTCAGTGCTGACACTGGGTTGTTCATATATAGAGAAGAAAAGTAAGGAGTCTACTTATTGATATCTGGTGGTAGAACTGATTTCCTATTCCCATAATGTATCAATAAAATCTCGCCAGGGCAGCTGAGCAAGAGGCCAGTGGGAGGGAATACGCACATGCGTCACTTAGTTAGCTGGTTCACACATGTGCAGTGGTACTGAAATATAGGATTTGGTCTTTGAGTACAACTAACTAAAAAAAAAAAAAATAATCCGCTTAGCGGTTGATGTTTCTTTTTTAACTTTTGTTAGGTGTAAGAATATTATCTTAGCACTATAAATAATAACACAAGACACTTGTTTGGAGAAATGAATGGTCAGAAATGTATTGAAAATGTAAATTTATTTAAATGGTGGCAAATATAAGCAGACCAATCAGCCTTAGACCTCACCCATAAGCTGTAAACTTTGAACCGAAAACTGGGAAACTACTAGGCATTGGGGGTCAAATCTACCCCATTTGGCTCATTAGCTGAGCGTTCGCCCAAGCGGAGCCCCATAACCCCAGAGGGGTATTCTCACTAATTGATCAATCCCTTTCAGGGGAGATTGCCTAAAACGCCACTCAAATGTGTCCTAATGATCGCTGATTGGACTGCTTTCTGTCACAGCTAGGTTCCCACACCCCAGGAACCTAAGCCCGCCACCAAACTGACCTCTCACAGCCGAAAAAGAGAACAAAAAATCTGCTCAACAAAATAAGATAGTCCCACATCCGACAAGTGCCCACCATCTGCCCTACAGAACTGCGTGAAATGGGTCTTGATTTCAGGATAACTGATAACTTTGCCACCGAAATCCATGAATATTTTCCTCACTGCTCTATTAACTTTTGAGCGAGCCTTTTCAATACAAGCTGATTTACCAACTCCGCTCCAATTAATTCTAGGGATGATATCTGATCAAATTAAGTGTACTGTTGGCCAATGCGATTTAATGACCTCCACATCCGATTTAATATGGGCAATGAGGTCCAAATCTTTCAACTTACCCAAGTCACCCCCTGTCCCCCCAAATGAATTATCAGAATGTCTGGGCGGCCAAACTTAGCCTCGCTATCAAAACTAATCTTTAAAAGTGACGCCCAGTGTAGCCTTCTATAGCCTAACCATCTAACTAAATTAGTACAGGGAAAAATGCTCAAGTCACGAGCAGGGCCACTTTTATTGGCCCAAAATACAAATGAATGGCCAACCATGCAAACCATCTTGACATCCCGCCGATTAACCGTAACATAGAGTGATGGAGACATAAGACAACCACCAATACAAAAACATGTAAACAGATAACTAACAAAGTGCCAGACGAGCGAAGCACAGGATGACCCATATGGAGGTAAAACCGAAAACCTCAGGGTGCCGCCAGTCAATCAGGCCCCCACTAGTGGCAAAATATTGAAAAATCCCTCTTTGCCTCCTTTTAACAAGACAAGCAATGCATGCCATGGGTCAGCCTCGCAATTAAAATTAAATTAAAGACATTAAAAGTAAGCTTAGAGCGCTATAGACGTCCTAATATACCTTTTGAACACTTCGACTTCCATCTACCCAAAGCCATAATATTTTGCTTAGAAACTCCCTAAGCCAATTTAGAAGAAACCACCAACTCACTTATTCTGAAAGCTCCGAAAAAGGCCATTGAGAAAGCTAAATGAAACATGGATGCTTCAAACATATCAGTTGCAACTTCAAAAACAACATTGAAAAAACAAACTAGCATTCCCCTATCAATAGGCCTAGTTTTATCTTCTACACTTGGAAAAAATGTAGGCCAACCCTTTAACGCCTTGCGAACTAGAAAAATCTTAGTGACATCACGAAAACCATTAAGCTTAAAGAACAAAGAGATGCCTGACAGGGACACCACCATATATGCTTTAGATTTTCCAACAGTAAAACAATGCCAAATGAAGGACAGAATGCTCTGTTCATCAGTCTTACCTCCAGCCTTTCTTGATGAACCAAACCCTTCCCAAGCTGACCAGGCCTTATTCAAAGTACCTGGATCTACTGTATTTTTTGCAAGGTCTTCTATACCGGATTTATAATCTGCCAGACAAAATCAGGGCATGGAACACCAACATCGTTAGCATCAGGGGCTAGAGAACGAAAGTTCTGCCAATCAAGTCTTGGCAAATTATCTGCAATCCCTTTAAAAGACCCAGGCACATGCCTTGCCTTTAAAAACAATGTTAAAAGTTAAACATTTATAAATCAAATGTCTCTGTAACCTCAAAGCAGGAGGGGAGGTGGCTCTTTGATTATTGATAGCATGTACAACCCCCAGATTATCACACCAGAAATTTATGTTACTATATAGGGAAGCTACCACTTTTATCAGTATTTAAGGGAACTAAATTGGAGGGGTTGGGGGGGGGGGGGGGGGTGGGACGCCAAAAGCACTGCCACCACTGTTACCAGGAAAGGGATTGGTGGCACTCGTTACAGGTGCATTGGGTATGCTGCCCTGATGTATTAACATGGCCCCTCCCTGCATGCCGGGTTCATTGTGGCCACCATGAGGGGTTGACAGGGGCAAAATTGTCTCTCCCCTTCCGGCGCCGCTGGAGATCGAGACCATCTGCCATCAACGGCCTAATATTGCGCCTGGGTGTGTCAACGCCGCCGCGCATGCGCAGGTACCTTTTTTGCGATGGCGCACGAACCAAACAAGGGGAGGGAGGGAGTTGCGGCGAGTCCTGCACCTGGACTCGCTGCTGGCCACAGTGGATGGACCCCGGGAAGCCTCAATGAGGCGATGTGGGGCAACCCGGTGTATCTTAGAGCACAGCATCTCTCTACTAGGAGTGGGGGATTGGGTAACACCGGCAGGGATACTTATGAAAAGGAAAGAGGAAAAGGGAGAAATAAGAGAATACCAAACAAAATAAGAGCTAAAGTAGTAAGAAATAAAAAGGAAAAAAGTGGGGAAGAACAAAAAAAAATAGACAAAAGTAAAATCTAATTAATGGGCAAAAGACCTGAAAACTAAAGGGAAAAGACAAGGATGCAAATGATGAGAAAATAGAGAGCAATTCTGCAATCAGAAGCACAGAGAGAATCACTATCAAATATTTACCAACAAGGGCAGTCACGGCTATACTCACCAGGAACTTCCAGACAGGCAAGAGAAAGCGAACTGTAACCAACTGTCCTTATAATCCTTCCCTAGCTATAGCCCCTCCTTAAGCCCGAACACTGATTGGCTGAGCCTCACCCAAACCTTCCATGTTAAATTGACCCTTGCTAAGCTCAATATTTTTCTCTGCTTAGACAACCTCAGCATTTATGCTACTTCGAGCCAATTCCTGCTCTCTGTTATCCTTATGTTGTGGAAAGAAAACAAAACATTAAAAACAGAAAATATTGGCCATTGAAGAAAATGTTTTATTCTAAGAATAAAATATAATTTTATTCATTTTCTTCAGTTATCACCATCCTGAGTTATTTTTTAGCTATAGCAGACGTGGATGCGGCTTCTGCGGCAGTGACCCCATGATCACAAGTTTTGATACAAGTATCAAATCCCCCTTTTATTCCATCTCATCCAATAGATTTAAAGTCCTCAAAATTAAGAAAAACTTTTATAAGTTTCACATTGTGGGAAGTGGTTAATGTAACTGGGTATAGGACAATCTGAAGTACACGATTTAATCAAGATGAAGATGGTTTAGGATACAACATCCAGGTAGACTTTTTGGGAACATATTGTGTTGGATGTCGAGGCGAGTCTAATTGTAATGGTTTGCATGGTAAAAAGCAAAATATGTTTTATTACAAGTAACCCCCATTTCATTCTTTGTCCAGTGATGAGAAGCTTAGGAATCCCCACCCGGGTTGTGACAAACTTTGACTCTGCTCACGACACTTCTAGAAATCTAATTATTGATGAGTATTATGATACGACCGGCAAGAAACTTCCTGAAGAAGGCACCGACAGCATCTGGTAAGGCAAAAACTGATTCCAAATCGAATAAATAATATAAAATGTATCTAGAGTCATTTGTTGAAGAACAGAAAGGGGGACGTGCAGATAACATCACAGATTCATAAATAACATTTATACAAAGTAGTCCACCGCAAATGCCCTAGATATTTATGAGAACATCTCTATATCTCACTTAGAGCCAAGAACATATCTGGCCACTTAGTAAAACTTCTCCGTCATCTGAAAAACAACAATAAAAAAAGACTTTTATTTCTAGGAACAATTATGAGGGCACAAAACTGTAACCAAACCAATGTTTATACCAGACATTTGTGAAATCTCAAGGTGGAGGCTCGGTGTGTCAAAGTAATGTGGACCAAAATTCATAGAGCTACGTTTGTATATTTTTCCCTAGGAACTTCCATGCATGGTGTGAGTGCTGGATGGCGAGAAGAGACTTACCACCAGGCTATGGAGGGTGGCAGGTACTAGACCCTACCCCACAGGAAACAAGTGATGGTAAGATAACTCTGTCTTTCATGTCATATACCGACTGGGTAAGTCTCTTGTGTTAAACACTTTGCCTTTCAATAGGAATCTATTGCTGTGGTCCTGCCTCAGTGAAGGCTATCAAAGAAGGGGAGGTCCACCTCAACTACGATTCCCTATTTGTGTTCTCCATGGTGAATGCTGATTGTGTTTCATGGACAATATACGGGACAAAGAAAGAGAAGCATTTCTGTGACCCGCGTTTGATTGGAAATCGCATCAGCACAAAGTGTGTGGGGACGGATGAACGGGAGGATATAACTCACACCTATAAGTATGAAGAAGGTATACAACACATAACAATGATCACAAATAACACCACAACATTTATGGATAAAAAAAAAAATGTGAACTTATGGTGCAGCTGGAGGTGAGGGGGTATATAAATAAGAATTTGGTCGGCGGCGAACGGGGTAGAGATGTATAATTAAATATGCATTATATTAGACGTAAAAAGAAATGCTGGGCCATGTTAAGTGTACACAACATTGGCACAGTCATGTTATCCATCAGCATAAGAAGTCGATTCATTGCATCAGAAAAATTGATATTTTTTTTCTAACCTTTACAGTATGAATCATAAAACAATACTGTAACACTTATGCTAGCAAGAGAAAACACCATTGTATATGTTTGCTTTTCAAAAATGTGTTGACCTACCCAAGTGCAGGTCATAAGAGTTTGCTTGTTTAATGTTTGGTAACTTTGATGTGATCTGCAGATGGTCTATGTTATTGTATGCTATAAAGCACCAAAGGCTTAAATGCAGATAGTACTGACAGGAACATTGCTATGACACTTACATGTTGGAGGAAAGTAAATACATAGTATGATCTGTTAAATAAAAAAAGGATCTATATAGTAACTGGTCTATATAAGGATCTATATAGTAACTGACTCTGTTTCCGATATTGAGAAGTTCCTCTATGGGTGATTGCTGTTCTTGTGGTTACAAAACTTCTTATCAAAATAAACGAACAAGTTTTCAACGTAACTTTACAAATACAGGCCACTATATCACAATATATTGCTGTCACATATTTTTATGTCCTAGAAACATGCACATAGAGGTCTATGCCTTTCTACCCAGAAGGCAACATGGTGTGTACAAGAATATATTTATTTATTGCCTTATTTTAAAACATGTATTCAAGTTAAATGCTTCTTTTTTATCTTAATAAGGAACCATTGAAGAAAGAAAAGTATTCCAGAAAGCTTCGCAAAGATTACAAAGGCGAAATATGTCCTCTACAAACAGCATGCTGCACTCTAATTCTACCAATGGTATTTCTTCTAATGGTGTATCGCCTGAACAAAACAGATCCTTATCTGATCATGAAGCCCTCAACCATCCACTACAAGAAGCTAAATTAGTACTGAAGTTTAAATTGACAGAGTCTCCACAGCTTGGACAGACCATCAACTTGGCTCTATTGGCTGTTAACTTGTTGTCAGTTGTTAAGACCTTAAAGCTAAGTTTTAATGCACAGTCCATAAAGCACAAAGGGAAAGCCGGTCATCAGTTCTGGAAGGACTCCAAGTACATTGACCTTGGGCCTAATGAAGGTAAATCATTTATTTATATTGAATTATATAAAGTTGTTATTTCTTAATCAAATTGATTTTGTCAAGAGATTAAATTATTGACCAGGTACACCGGGCAAGGAGGTACAAGTGAAGGCCAGGACACTAAGAAACTACAGAGGGGCAAGATATCTGCAATAAGCTGAACCTGTGGCAGAGGATGGGTTAGACAGAAGAAGGGTAGACTTTCCTGACCAGCTGGGTTTTAAAGGAGCGTTTGAAATTATGCAGGCTGGGAGATAGCCTGATGGAGTGAGAGAGATCATTCCAGAGAAGGGGGGCAGCACGGGAGAAGTCTTGAATGCGGGAGCGAGACTTGTTAACCAGATGGGAGGTGAGGCGCGGTCATTAGCTGACCGAGAGGGAGAATGAATGAGATGAGGTTGGAGACGTAAGGAGCAGTGGAGTTGGAGAGGGCTTAGTAGGTGAGGGTGAGGAGTTCTGTAGAAAAGGGAGAGCCCGTGGAGAGCTTGACAGAGAAGGGTGGCAGATGTAGTTCGGCGAGAGAGGAAGATTAGCCTCGCTGCAGCATTGAGTATGCACTGAAGAGTAGTGAGATGGGTGCGAGGGAGACTAGTAAGATGGATCAGGGTATGGATGAGCTTTTTGGTGGCGTCTATGGAGGGTCTGATATGAGCCATATTGTGGAGGTGAAGGCGGCAGAGTAGGGTGAGGGATTGGATGTGTAGGGGGGGGGGGGGAGTCGAGGATGTCACTAAATATTGTTATACAGGAAAGCATGCCTCATGCAGTCTACACTTATCTAGTAGCAAAAATGCAGTTACATGTATGACAAAGAATGAACATTTATATTGAGGTTAATACTTGGAGAGATGTGATATTAAATATTCATTATTCCTGTAAGAATTGATTTGATCATTTCAAACAGGAGATTCAAATGGTGCAAGCACAGGAGTAGTGCTGTCCTTAAATAGGTAAATAAGGTGAAACTTTAGTTTTATAAATAATCAAAATACTTGTTGCTAGGCTCATGTGTCTAAAAAGAAGGAACAGATTGAAACTCTAACAGATGTCCAGTAAATGTTATTGACAAACATCTACAGTAGACAGTTATTGAAAGCTAATGATCATATACATAATATGCTCTATGGACCTGGGGGTTATGGGCCAATAACTGTGATATAACCCATAGCAGCCATTCAGATTCAAATATAATTTCCTAAACTGTGCTTTAAAAACAAAATATCTGAATGTTTGTTATGGTTTACAGCACATTTGTGCACAATGTAGCATATCACAAAGCTAAGGGAAGGCATCAATTTGTCAAACAATGTGAGGGATTTTATAACCTATAACTTTTGTCCATGTGAACATATTTCCTGATCCTGTCAGATGTTGGGTGTTTTTACCAAGCTAGCTTAGAATACACTTTTCAGTTACTTTAGTTCCCAATTATCAAATCAACTAACAGAGCAGTGCTCTGCTAAGTTATTCACATATCATCAACATCATCATCATCATCACCAATTATTTATATAGCGCCACTAATTCCGTAGCGCTGTACAGAGAACTCACTCACATCAGTCCCTGCCCCATTGGAACATACAGTCTAAATTCCCTAACATACACACACACACAGAACGAGAGCGACTAAGGTTAATTTTGTCAGCAACCAATTAACCTACCAGTATGTTTTTGGAGTGTGGAAGGAAACCGGAGCACCCGGAGGAAACTCACGGAAACACAGGGAGAACATTCAAACTCCACACCGATAAGACCCTGTTCAGCAATTAAACTCATGACCCCAGCTCTGAGAAGCAGAAGTGCTAACCAGTGAGTCACCATGCTGCCATGATACAGAATTTAAAGACATAAGGACACCCACTTGGCTAATGACACCATTTAACATCATTGGCCAGGAGAGACTGAAGCAGAGATATTTCCTGCTGGATGAATAAGGCAGCAGGCTATTGGATTTGAGCATCACAGGACCCTCCTCATATCCAAATACGTGAAGCTCATACCGGTCTGGAATGCACACTCCTTTTACACCATTATCTGATGATGTTAAATGATATGATCAGCTGGTATGTGTGTGTGTTTGTGCGCGTGTACGCGTCTGGGTGTGTGTGCGCGCGCGTGTGTGTGTGAAGGGAGGGGGTTCCAAAGCCTCAAACATTTATTGGCAGCATGTATTTAAAAATATCTGTAAACTATACAAATGTTGGCAATTATGATGTAAATGATTATGATTTAAGTAAAATACAGCAAGTCGGATACCAAGCAAAAAAGGCTAGCTGACAGCTCACAAGATCTCGTGATGAACAAAAATCCATTCAAAACAAAGTAATAACCCCTAACACCATCAGTATTTTTTTTAATGTAATGTATGACATTATAAAAATGGCTATGGAACTGAAAGTATACTGGATATTTACACTGGGAACATCTGATAATTGCTAGGGCCTAGTGTAGAATGGATGATAAAAATAAGTACAATGGCTTTGGGAGGGTTCGTCAATCATGTGATGTGTGCTGTACTGTATGAATAACTAACAATGCCTTTGTCATTCTTTTTATCTGCAGAGAAATGGCTCTTGTTACAAATTCCATATTCACAGTATGGAAAGTTCCTTGATGACAATAATTTGATAAGAGTAACTGCTGTTGGGGAACAGAACATAACCTGGGAGAAAGTTCTAGTGAAAAAGGACATCAACTTAGCTATGCCACAGATCATGATCAATGTGAGACATTCTTATACAGATACATATTTATCTATCTACAACATTATGCTTATGCTAATTATTTGTATATTTCACCTATTCTGCATGACGCCTAAGCATGCAACACACATGTAATAAATAATTAGATGTGTACACCTATTGTATATTTGTAAACAGCTTTGAAGCTGGCAGGACTGGAGACAACCTGTAGACAATCAATTCACTAAAACACTCACAGGGAAAGACAATCGGGGCAGTAGAACACTCCCAGAGATAAACAAACCTCTAGTCAGTCAGTGAATTAGAACAATCTCAGGTATAGACCAACCTGTAACCAATCAGTGCACTAGAACACTCACAGGAATAGACCAACCTGTAGCAATAGCATTAAATTGTTCAAAACACAAACCTAACTATTTGCATCATGAATGGCAACATGTGTTAAACACAAATCTCGATACAAACATTTAAATGCATACAAAAAATCTTTCAACAGATTGAACAATGAGTACAGCTCTGACTCTTTCTCCTTCCGAGCACTTTTGTGTATTTAGTCTTCATCTCCTGCCTGTACACAGGGCTGCCAAGAGGAATTCAGGGCCCCGGTACAACAACTTCATGGGGCCCCCCTTAAAGCTGAGAATGAAAAAAATTTTGTGCTGCCACTACATTTTCGGCACCAACATATTTTGGTGCGGCTAAAAAAAAAAAAAAACACCCCAAAATTTTTTTGCGCCACTAAAAATTTGTACGCCCACAACCACAATTGTACGACCATACACACATGTGGGTGTGGTCGTACAATTGGGGGCATGGCTATGAATCACTTGGCGTGCCCAGGAAACCCTCTTACAGAAAAAAAACTTGCATTGCTGTGTCACCAAAAATTGGGATTGTGCCACTAGAATCACAACATTTCTCACACGCTCCTGCTCTCTCCTACCTGTTCTTCTCACTTTCACCAACTGTGGCTGCAGGTTTCCTTATCTGCGGCTTGGCAGGAACCTGGAATGTTGGAAAAAAAATGGGTACTTTTAGAAAATTACAGCCAGCACCAGCGTTAAATCAATAGCACCCACGATTAACAATTAGGCCTTCCTCCAGCCCCAATATTAAAATAATAGGTTTATTTATTAAATGAGAATACTATTTCCCTCCCTACAAACAGCCCCAGCAATAAATTAATAGTATTTACATTTCAGAAATATACCTATTTACCGCAACCATCACTGACATTAAATAATTCATAGGCACATTTAATAAAGAGACCTCATTGTCCCCCACATTCAATAGCCCCCAAACCACCCCATCTTAAACTCTTTCATCACTGTGCCATGCTGCCCCCGTTCTCCATCACTGTGCCCTCCTACCCCCCCCACTCCATCACTGTTCCATCCTGCCTCCCCACTTCATCACTGTGCCATCCTGCCCCCCCCCCCCCGCTCTCCATCACTGTGCCATCCTGCCCCCCCCCCCGCTCTCCATCACTGTGCCATCTTGTTCCCCCTCTCCATCACTCTGTGCCTTTCTGCTGCCCCCCTTTTTTCCTTCATACTGTGCCTCTCTCTCCCCCTTTTTCCTCATGGTGTGCCTCTCTGTACCCCTCTTTTTCTCAATACTGTGCCTCTCTGTACCCCTCTTTTTCTCAATACTGTGCCTCTCTGTACCCCTCTTTTTCTCAATACTGTGCCTCTCTGTACCCCTCTTTTTATCAATGCTGTGCCTCTCTGTACCCCTCTTTTTCTCAATGCTGTGCCTCTCTGTACCCCTCTTTTTCTCAATGCTGTGCCTCTCTGTACCCCTCTTTTTCTCAATACTGTGCCTCTCTGTACCCCTCTTTTTCTCAATACTGTGCCTCTCTGTACCCCTCTTTTTCTCAATACTGTGCCTCTCTGTACCCCTCTTTTTCTCAATACTGTGCCTCTCTGTACCCCTCTTTTTCTGAATATTGTGCCTCTCTCTCCCCCCACCGTTGTTCCTCACACTGTGCCTTTTTTTTTTTTTTTTTTTTACTTACATTAGTATTAGCTGTTTTCTTCTCTTCTCTTTTGTCTTCTGTCTTCTTTCTTCTGTCTTCTGTCTTCTGTCTTGGTCCTGTCTGCCCTGCTCCTCACTGACTGCCGGGGGTGACTTGATGACGTCACGCCCGGCAGTCAGTGTAAACAAAGCAGAGAGGAAGGAGGAGGGGCCGCCGGCGCCGCTATTTTGTAAGTATCTTTTTATTTTATTTTTTTACTTTTTTACAACGCTGCTCCCCCCCCCCCCACCAACGAAGGGGCGGAGCCCCGAACCGCGGCACACCACCCCCCCTATACCGCCACCGCCCCCACACGCAAAAAAAAAAAAAAAGGAAAAAAAGTAAGATTAAAAAACAAAAAAAGCAAAAAAAAAAAAACCTGAACAGTGAGGCCCCGGGCCGGGCCCCCTGGCATGCCCGGGCCCGGGTAATCAGTACCCGCTCCCCCCCCCTCTCGGCGGCCCTGCCTGTACATACATCCTCATTTTTGAAGTGGACAGGGATAGAATAACCACAGTATCAATCATTTTGATTTAAGTAAACTGTTCATCAAAAAACAGAAGTTTTTAATATATATATATCTAATATATAAATGTCTAGTGGCGTGTGTTAGTCTGTCTGTCTGTCTGTGTGTGTGTGTGTGTGTGTGTGTGTGTGTGTGTGTGTGTGTGTGTGTGTGTGTGTGTGTGTGTGTGTGTGGAAAAAATAAAACCAAGCTGCAGGGCGGAGTTATACACTGACCTACTAAATTCTTAGTGTGTGTGGGAAAAAAAATTCAGAAAGGGCTGAAATTTGGTATACTAAGATGTTTTTAATTTGTTAATTTAATTTGTTAATTGTTAAAAGTGTTTATAAGGATTTAAAAAAAATATATATATATATTTCTTGAAGGAGAAGTGACAGTTGGGAGTGGTTGGTGGTTGCCGGGGGTGACAGTTGGGAGTGGTTGGTGGTTGCCGGGGGTGACAGTGGGGAGTGGTTGGTGGTTGAGGCCTGGGCTATGGCCCAAATGCATGACAAGAGTCTTTTTAACACCTTAAGTAGCTTGATTTGACTAGAATGCATGAGTATCATGCACGGGTTAACTTGTGTATAAATAAATATATATATATATATACGAACAATATGCTGCAGTTATCTATCCATACAGAATAGTAAGCAATACTGAGAACTGTTTCCATCCTATAACACAAGTTAAATGAATTAGGTGCCTATTTACCAATTGAGACCTTATTGGCAAGATAAGGATGATTTTTATTCTATGTATTAAAAATCCTGAGAATTCCTGTTGTCAACCTTTGATAATGTATATCATTACAATTCTGCACATCTCCACTAAATGTCCAGGGTATTAGTAGTCCTATCTGCAACCTGGGAAAAGATTAGATTGTGGAGAGAAGGTAACAGATCTACTACATTCTAACTACTCTAACATTTCTGTTTCATGTCCTGTAGTTCCTGGGATCTGCTGTAGTGAACAAGCCGTGCAAAGTACAGATCACAATCTCCAATCCTCTCAGTGAGGACATTCAGGACTGTCTGCTGGTGATTGAGGGCTGTGGTCTTCTGAAGACTCAGATGAAATTACTGTAAGTAAATGAACAAATTTAGATTTAGCTAGCGACAAAAACAGGAACTATATAAGTGATGGTGGTTACCTATTTTGGAGGTTAGGTTAGCTCAGAAGATATGAACAGTGTTTCCACTTTTTCTGTAGGGAAGATCTCTGTGGTCTTTAAATGTCATATTTATGGATTTAATCTTCGGAATTAAAATGGTTTACTTACACTAAACTGTGCATCTAGAGAGTGTAGATGGTAAAAAGAAAATGGATAATAACACTATTGAGGTGGTGCCACAATCAAGGTCTTCTACACCATGGAACAGCAATCCTGTGCAAAGAAGGGAACAGCTTCACCCTGGTCAAGTAACCCATTGTAACACATTTACGTATCATGTGCACAGGAGCAGGACATGTTTTCCAATAATGCCTAGTTTTGTAGTCAGTTAATATTCTGCTTCTACCCTCACCTCTACCGTTGTTATTGTATGCAAATGAGAGGAAAGAGATTGATTTTAGGAAGAAAGATGGCTTCTACCTCTGTAACTTTTAGGTCATTACAAAATTATATTTACAGTCACATAGCAATAAACTTTTATTTTGAAGACACAACACATTAGTCACAGGGATATCTTCACACATTCATTAATAGCAATCCCTCTGCTGCACCTGCTCATGCTACTCAGTTATAGCAATCTCTGCAAATAATTTTTATTAGCTCCGGTCTCTTAACAGTAAATCCTCTCTCCAACAACCACATTTTTCTTTGAACCACTTGTTGGGAGGTACAAGGTATTGCACAACAGAGGCACTTTTGACAGGCAGTGTTATGTTGACTGAGACTGTTCTTTCAGTAGCAGCAGTAATAAGTCTATTCTATTTTCATTCTGCTGTTTGGATTAAGTCGTCAACGCCTCAGAGTGACAAAAAGTAAATCTTCTAGCTGCTGTCTCTTGTTCAGTTCTAGATCCCACCGCTGCCACCAAAATGGTAGTTCATGAACAGGACAAGCATTCAATCTTTAACTTTCATTAACAGGATTTATTTGAACAAGCTTATGGATGATTAGTATATTTCAATGTTTACTCATCAAACAGCCTTAACAAAGATGATCAAGTTAATATACAGACAATTTATCAATTAGGCTGGGTAGTTGCTCTCATTTTTAAAGTTAACGAACTGTGCCACCTAACAACTATCATTTTCCCCTAGTGAATTAAACAATGTGCCCAACAGTGTAAATTCAGGACACTATTCATTTTCTCTTTTTTTGGATGTTACATAGGAGCCCTGCATGGCACAGTGCGGCAAGGGTTAGTCTTGGGATTACGTTACAGCCCCTGTCAAGTTAGTTTAATAATGAAGTAGAAAGGTACAGGAGCTTGCCCTTTTCCTAACACCGGACACACATACTTTAAATCAGAGGAGCGCCAGCTTGCTACTACCAGCCCTACTAGCTGGCTGCCTATGGCCAATCCCTAGTTGAAGGGAATATGTTCTGCAAGGCTACATGCAACCAAATCAAACCATCTGGGTTATTTAACATGGTGTGATGTATGTCTTTAGTATATGTCTCGATGGCTGTGTGCTGCCGCACCAAAATGTGGATGTTATAAAATAAAAGTGAATTGTGTTTGTTTAATCAGTAGTCGCTCTGTAATTACGTTGATTAGAATCCATATTAGGACAACACAGAATAAAAAACCTTAGCTATAGTTATTATTACACATAGAACATCCACTGAATTATAACTCCTACCCTTCTTTTCTTTTAGGGTGGATACCATGAAGAAGAATGAAAAATCAATTCTGGAGTTTGAGCTGGTTCCCTACAAAACAGGCCTCAAACAGCTCCTAGTGAACTTAAGCAGCAACAAATTCCGTGTCCTCAAGGGCTACAAGACCGTTCTGGTTAATCCCTAAACTCACACTTTATAAACTTGAAGGGATGTGGTAGTTTTACAGCTGCACATGACCAATAATGGATGCTTTGCCGATTACATGGTTGTTCATGGCTGGAATGGAGATATGGCATAAAGAGCTTTCTTGATCTTCTCTAGAGGCTCCGATCGGGATGTATTAGACGACATGAGGAGCCAATCAACTGAGATTTTTAAATATTGGGTTTGTACGTGTGGAACTGTACTGGTTCCTCAGTATAAGAACTAGTAATCATTTTGTTAGCTATTGCTAAGCATTTTACATAAATATGTTTTTGTATTGTATATTTGCACAGTGTTTATATTATGAACCATGTCTAATCTTGTACAAGATTTGAGTAGACCTTTGCAAAAGTGTCCTGTTTTTAAAAAATATGTGGACTCTATTTGTTTTTTCATTATGCATAGTATATTTGCTGCTTGAATGTCGTGTTACTAATAAAACCAAAATTAGATAAATAAAAATAAAAATAGATTTTATGGTAATCCTGCACTTACTGTACATCTCTTACAAGTCTACAGTTCTTATTGGCTATTGACCACATTGTGCCACTGCAGCATCTGGGAAGCCACAATCCCACCTATCAGACTGCACAATGTGTATGTGGTATTTTTGGAGCCCTTCACCAACAACCATTTACATATCACCATTACTCTTGTAACCACAGCTGAATTTACTCGGTCATTTGAACAACTAGAAATAGTGGCCCTGATTCATCCAGTAACACAAAGGGAACATAATTTTTTTGAAGGGCTCACAGTGTATGTCCCCATAAACCTCACATCACCCTTTAAAATTCTAAACATTTGCATGCAAATAAACACACGGAGACTTGGATAAGTTATTAAAAAATTGCCAAAACTTTTATTATATGTTTAAATTAACTAAACCTATGGTGGCGGAGAAAGGGCACTGCGAAATAGATCTCAAGTTGGTAACACTATATCACAAGTGGACTGGCGCAAACCGCCGTACGTCCACAACCACAGGGGAACAAATCCCATCATAACTTGCGCTGAGTTGGCGTCAGAGTGACTGCCCCTTTAAAAACTCACTCTGCCCTCCCTCACCGAGCCAGACAGGGACCCTCCTCACCGAAGGACCAAAAAGGGAGTTACTGGTGCCTCCTAGGGAACAGTGACCTACAACCAACTACCTGTGCGCCCACAAATCAGCCGCTGAACGCAGTGCCTTCCTACCGCAACATTAACCCAGAAATGCACACATCGAGGAGTGGGTGGGTGGGATCTCGTGCTGTGGAATGAGGCATTCCAGGAAGTGCAGCCTACTATATCAATCAAGGTCCCTCCCCCTGGAGCTCCCATTGGTCGGGCCCAACCCAATGTTAACCCCTTCAGGTTAGTGTTCAGCTTATTACAAACCCTGTCGCCCTTTAAGTGCGTTCCTCCCATGAAGCCTCACTTGTCATTAAATTGGACAGAAATTTCATCAGGTACGCCCTTACGGAGGATCTCAAGAAACGTTTCATGCTCTGCCTATACTAGACTTGCCACATGCAGACAGACAGAACACACTGCAAGACATGCACAATGCGTTGCATGTATGTATATTTACAATCCCATCAGAACGCACAGATAGAAAAAATTATTATTCAATACATTAACACCTGTTAATAATAAAATCATTAATAAAAATACATTAAAAAAGTTTTTGTTTCTTTTATTTCTGTTATATGACATACATATATCATGTTATTTTATATAAAGCAACATGAATGTAATAGTAAGAGGTAAATAGAGACTAATGATGAGGCCCCTTTAAATACTGCAAGGAATGGAAGATAAAAAAAACTTCACAACTCCTCTCATGTACAAACAATTCACATTTATTGGTTAATAAAGTGTGTACAATAAGAGAACTAAAGAGGATCTATACCGAGCATGATGTTGTTTTACGTAAGATCAGAGCGTTTATTCGGTAATTTGGAGACAATTTTCATCAGATTTAGTGCAGCATTATCCCTCTTTGAGGATCCTGAACATTCTATGATTGATAACATCTTCCCGTTGAGGTTTTAGTATATATTATGTGCAGTACATTACAGAGACCGTGATAATATTGTATACTATTTAGCTTTTATCTGGATGATTTTTTGATTTTTATATATCTTTGATTGTATAGCTTAGTAAGCAATATATGTGAATTGTTTGTACATGAAAGGAGTTACGGCACAAGGTTTTTTGTTTTTTTTAAAACCACTGTTACACTAATACCAGGTTCCAACGCAGTCCTTGCGTATTTCTTTATATGTTTTCATAATCCAATATGTGAGGTTAGCACAAACCTCTGAGGACAGCTGCCTTCATCTGGTTAGTAACATTGATATAATGTGTGTGTGTGTGTGTGTGTGTGTGTGTGTGTATATGTATATGTGTGTGTGTATATATATATATATTTTAAGGATGAGCGAGCTCGGATTTCAGAAATCCGAGCCCACCCGAACAGTGCGGATTCGAGCCAGATCTGGGTATTCCCGCCAATTGCAAAACTCAAAACGAGGCTATGACTCATAATCCCGCTGTCGGATCTTGCGATACTCGGATTCTATAAATTCCCCGCTTGCCGCCGCCATCTTCACTTGGGCATTGATCAGGGAAGAGGGAGGGTGTGTTAGCTGGTCCTCTGTCCTGCTCTGTGCTGTGCTGTGTTCTGCTCAGTTCAGTCCAGTGGTGCTGTGTCCTGTGCTCTGTCCTGCTGAGTCCATTGTTGCTTTGTCCAGTGCTCTGTCCTGCTGAGTCCAGTGGTGCTGTGGCCTGTGCTCTGTCCTGCTAAGTCCATTGTTCTAAAAAAATTATAAAAAAATCTAAAAAATTATTTATAAAAAAATTATAAAAAAAGTTTAAAAAAATTAGTACTGCAATCTATATTACTACGTTCACTGTTTCTGCAGTCCCCAAAAAATAGGAACTGCAATCTAAATTACTACGTTCACTGTTTCTGCAGTCCCCAAAAAATAGGTACTGCAATCTATATTACTACATTCACTGTTTCTGCAATCCAAAAAAATAGGAACTGCAATCTAAATTACTACGTTCACTGTTTCTGCAATCCAAAAAAATAGGAACTGCAATCTAAATTACTACGTTCACTGTTTCTGCAGTCCCCAAAAAATAGGAACTGCAATCTAAATTACTACGTTCACTGTTTCTGCAATCCAAAAAAATAGGAACTGCAATCTATAATACTACGTTCACTGGTTCTGCAGTCCCCAAAAAATAGGTACTGCAATCTAAATTACTACGTTCACTATTTCTGCAGTCCCAAAAATTTTGACATCACAGTGGCACAGTAGTTAGCATTGCTTCCTCACAGTGCTGGGGTCATATGGGTTTGAGATTCCAACCCTGGCAATATCTATGTGGAGTTTGTATGTTCTCCTAATGAGTTGTGAGGGTTTTATTTGGGTGCTCTGGTTTCCTCCCAATGTCAAAAAAACATACTAATTGACTATTTGTGTGTTTGTTTTATAGCAAATGTCAAACTTAAATTTACCTGAACTGTGATGAGTCTATCCCGAACCTGACTTGTGTGATGACACACTTTATTATGGATCTGACTGCTGAGTTCATTTACGTGGTGATAAAAGCTAGGTATTTCAGTGAATAGTTGGGAGTATCTTGTATGGAAAAAACTATTTGGTTAGCTTCTCGGCATGAAGTGTAGTGACATTGTTTATCCATAAAGTATGTGTTCCATATTTTACTGGCCATGCCCCTGTGTGCATATTTGTACAGATTATTTGCGTTACCTAGGAGACTGCAAGCAAGGCACTGATCCTGCCGTATAAGTCCAGTGGTACTGCTGTTTAAGTCCACTGATCCTGCCACGTGTTGGGCCACGTGTTTGTGCCTCCCACTTGTGTCGCTTAGCTTAGTCATCCAGCTACCTCGGTGCAACCTTTTGGACTAAAAACAATATTGTGAGGTGTGAGGTGTTCAGAATAGACTGGAAATTAGTGGAAATGAATGTTATTGAGGTTAATAATAGTGTAGGAGTGAAAAAAACCTAAATAATGGATTTTAGCACTTTTTATGCTTTTTAAAAAATAAATCAGAACCCAAAACCCTAAATCAGAACCAAAACCTTTCGTCAGGTGTTTTGGCAAAACAAATCAGAACCCCAAAAATCAAGCTAATCAGAACCCAAAACCCAAAACACCAAAAGTGGCCGGTGCACATCCCTAATATATATATATATATATTACAGTATACACACACACACCATTAGACTAGCGACCAAGGGAGTTTTTCTTACTTGTTTACCTGTTTGCATAGGCAGTCCATAGCTGACGTTCGAACGTTTAAAATGTGTGAACAATCTGTATAAGAAATGGAAGATACCTGTGTAAAGAGTTATACCACAAATTTTGTGGTGCTTTCTTATGCCAAGTACAAGTAAACATTATGCCACACTTTCCAATTGCTTTTGACTGGATAAAGACAACATTTTGCACAACCTAATGTATCAGTCACGAATTTCGGATCCCAAGACAGGGGTCGCGCCATAAACTAGTTGACTAGTTTATGGAAGTGGTTGGAAGACTGTGAGCATCGCTTATTTTAATCATCGTTTTTGTTTAATGTTGGGAGGTATGTACTCAAAACTATTAAAATTTCACTATGATTGGGCGCCAAAATCTCTTTATAGCACATATATACCCCTTGAAACTGAGCGCTACTGAAAAGTAATAAAGAATGTTTTTTTAGGGGGGTCATTCTTCCAGTCAGAAAAATATGTTGTTAAAGTGATGGAGGCAGCCATTTTCTGTGCAGCCTAACATTCATTAGAATACAACCTATGGACTCACCAGTATCCAATAACATCATTGATGCTTACTTAATACAGTGTGTGTGTTTATTACTTTATGGGACATAATTACTGGTCACTTATTTTATCTGTTTTCAATTTACTGCTTAGAAGATAGATAGTTAACCAAAGAAATAAGTGAAAGTTAAGTGGATTTTGTAAAGGTCTAATCTAGTATAAATCCAAAATAATATTATTTATTCATTCTGAGCACTTTTTGGTCCACAAAATTTAGGCAGTTCATTTTTAATGCCTGGAGGTTAAAGTGACTTATTCACAAAGATTTGACTGTGTTGTATCAATGTTTTATATTACACACTACTAACCAATAAGCCAACTCATTCTCAAGGAGACACTGCTATTAAACTGTGTGGCTTCATATATTTGAGGACCTATAGTGTGCAATGTTTCAGAAGGAGGCGCACAAGATTTACACATAGGATGGTGTCAGCTTGAGCTCTATAAATGTCACTCCTCTGTCCTCTCTATCTTATCTATAGTGCACACATTTAAAATCCATGAGCCATCTTTCAGTCCAAAAATATTATCAACAGGGTTGTCACTATATTACTTGGTACTCCAGATCTTTTCTGTCAGTGTTGTTCTCCTATTTTGTGCACCATATTATGTCGTACAATATTTTTATTTAGACAGTTGTTTCCCTTTAGTACATTGGAACTGCTGGGAACAAACTGACAAAGTAGAATACAGAATGTAGGTATAGTCACCATATTAAATGGAGTTTGTACAATGCAATATTAGGGGGGGAGTGCTTATTCATTGTAAATGTTAAACATAAATAGAGGGACAGACAAAAACAGCAAAAAAAAACACAACAGAAAAAAAATCTTAACAAGTATAATAATTTTTCTATAACTTTGGTTCAGTTCCAGAAAACTAGACAGGATATACCATAAAGAAAACACATCTAAAAAATCCAACCACTTTTTTCTGCACATGGGCTCAGGTATAGGTTCTCAGAATTCCAGCGAAAGTAGGCTGTATGTATATATATATATATATATATATATATATATATATATATATAGATATATATATATATTACTTATATTATACTTATACTTATATATATTTTGCTTATATTATTGTTTCACTTGACTCAATTGGAAAGTGTTGAAAGTGTTCCGTTGTGGAATGTATAACAGTGAAGATAGAAGACATGTATATATGAAGATCGCTTCATACAAGCAACTTTCTCCGCTCTGTTTCAAATTCAAACATGTATTATGAAAAATAATGTCCCCCCTACTTTAACTTTGAAATGATATTAGAAGTGACATTTGCTGTTCCATGATGTATAAAAAATGTGGTCTTGCAGTATTGCGCTTTAATAGGATACATTAATACCATATTAATAATATTAAATCTAAATATATATAAATATCTGTAGTTCTGCTATGGGTTTTGGAGCATTATTCCATTTGCTATAATGCATTTTCAAATTGCATAAATAATGTAAGTAAATTTCCACCCAATTGTCAGTGAAATTATTTTCAAGAGCTGACAGCCATGTTGACTTCTGGGAGAGGATTTTATTCACACTGTCTGAACATTTTTAAAATCAACTATGTCATACAAGTGATAACCAGGAGGGGGCAGTGGAAAAGCACGCCAAAAAACATCAACTGTCACTCATATTTTCTATTAATCCTGAATTTGAAAAGAAAGATATAAACACACACACACACACACACACTCCACCCGTCCCTCCATACTACTGCTGTCACATAAGCTATGAAGACATTGCAGTGACAGATAACACTGTGTGGGGGACAGATAAGAGCATACAGAAACCACCAGCAACTGTCAGAACGCGGACAATCAGCTGTGGAACAACAGGTGCTGGGTTCTGGCTTCCAAAGACAATATGAAGAAAGGTGAGAATGGGAATTGTGGCTTGATTGTATCTTTTTAATCCGCTAGAGGTTTGGACAGTCATATTATGAACTATTTGCTAACTGGACCTATAGTCTGTGAAATGTATACTTTGCTAGTTATTTGCTTCTGAAAGGCTCCTGTTTTTTCCTGACAACGTCTCTACTGCATCCTATGCAAATGAGAGGAAAGAGAATCTACTAATATATATGTAGTATTAAAGGAACGGTCAATGATGGACCCCTTGTTGCTATGGGGTAACAATGTTACCCCAGCTTCACGGAAGCCCAGCACAACCAGGCAGAGGGGTTTGGGACATAATTATTTTAACAGGCCAGTTGAGAAAATTAACTGTTCGTTCCAAAAGAAATATATTCGCTACTGTACTTTTAGACGCAGCCAATGACACAAGTCATGTGACTTTCCAGTTGTTGAATGAGCTACAACTGCATATGATAATGTTGTAGGTTGGGAGAGAACTTGTGGACACATATATAACAATCTGGGGTAAGTATTAGTGGATATTACAATGATGCCCGGGCTGATATAAGACATATACACACATACACAAGTCCTTACAATATTTATAGTGAACCCAAACACATATATTGTCAAAATAGTGGAAGAAACCCCCAGCACATATATATATATAGTTACAATAGTGATAATGAACCCTGGTCTGATTATTGTCCCCATAATAATAGTGACCCCAGCATATATTATGTTACAATAGTGGTATTGACAGTAGCACTCTCGTGGCCCAGCCCCATAATATGGACACCAAAATGGCCTTAAAAGAAGGAATTTGGGCCCAGGTAGTGTCTGCTTGGCATAGTCTATGTGTTGAAGTTTAGGCCCCCGCTAGGCTGGGCATCCTGCTACCACTGTTATACACCTCTTATAACCCTGTGAGTCATCTAACTTGGTGAGCCAGCTGGAGCAGGAAGACCATGGACTTGACTCCTACCACGCTGGTGAGGGGCAAATTTCGTGCCAAGTGCCTGGGACCAAGGGGGTGAGACAAGCAAAGTGACCACATTCCTTTAGGTTAATAAGATAAGAGACAGTGTGGTAAACCTGTCTGGCATCTGTTAATATTGTATTTTCTATTGTTTGTGGTTCTGCACAATAAAAGTACCTTTGTACTTTCGAACTGTATTTGTCTGAGTGACTTAGAAACCCCTAAAAGGTCTCAATTATCCTCACATAGCACATAAGGTGCCCCGGATGGCCAGTCAACGAGGAGTGGGCACAAGTGGACCATACCTAAACCCGGTATCTTCACATACCCTAGCTGGACTGAAGCCCTGTACAACAGGGAGAGGGATTGTGGCATCATTATTTTAACAGGAGAGTTTACTGCTAATTTAATTAATATTGTCACCTTACTGGAGACTACCCCCTAGAACACAAATTGTCAAAATAGTAGAAGTGAGCCCTAGCAAATATACTGTTACAGTAGGAGTAGTGACCCTCAGCACGTATATTGTCCAAGAGATCCCAGCACATATAATGTTCCCATAGTCGTACTGATCCCCACTGATCCCACTTGGGCTTTCAGTTCAACTAATAAATAAAAATTTGTAAAACATTTTTTTTTTAAATTTATTCCTGTTATTGCCTTCCTGAGATGAAGAAGGGTTGCAACAGTACTTTCACTGCCCAGATCAGTGCTAAATAGGATTAGATACATTTTATCAATGTAGCTCATTGCGTCTATGCACCTGTCTCAACCTCTACATGGGTAGCAAGTATGTGAACTCACCATTATTGTATGTGCCCTACGCTTGCCCAAACCTTCCCTCCCCCTTTCTGCCTAGCAGAGCCCCTCAGTGTTTTTAGCCAAATCTCTAACAGACCTGGTTCACCCACCGCCTGAGGCTTGCTGTAACCTGTAGATCTGGGAGAAGTCTGTGAGATCTATTTCTCACATTTCATCTGTTCCCTGTACCCTCCACCCCAATGTCATCAAGCACACCGCTCATACATATCTGTAGGTCACTCACTGGCCAATCACTGAGTTCTTACTCCTGCATCAGAATGTGAAACTTTTTATCATTAGTTCAAGAAAAAAAACTAAAATGAATTTGAACAGTCTCTCTCTCTCTGCCAAATGTCTGCCACCTGAGTACCCCAGGTAAGGTGTTCCTCTGTCCTCATGGCAGAAACACCCCTATCTCAGGGTATACGACCCACATATCACATCATTCAGCCACAAGATCCCTGCTCAATGATTGCGTTGTTATCTATTCCATCATATGTTACTATCATATACATTTCTCAATCATATCCAGGAACACTTTGTGGCTGAACAAATTAGATCAGTTAGAACAATGAAGGATGGTACTATCTAGGCCAGTGTTGGCTAACCTGTGACACTCCAGGTGTTTGTGAAACTACAAGTCCCAGCATGCTTTGTCAATATATAGCAGCTTATTGTTGGAAGGGTATGCTGGGACTTGTAGTTTCACAACACCTGTAGTGTCACAGGTTAGCAAACACTGATCCATACTTGTCAACTCTCCTGGAATATCCGGGAGACTCCCGCATTTTGCGAGAGTCTCCCGGACTCCCGGGTGAGTGTGGCAATCTCCCGAATTCTGCCCACTTCACTAAGAAGTGCCCCAGAATTAGATCCCAAACGCCGCGATTCCCGGTGAATTGCGGCGTTTGGCCCCACCCCCACTGTCAAATGGCGCAATTTGCGTCATGCCGTCACAGGGGGCGGGGCCAAAATGCTGCAATTTTGGCCGCCCCGCACCCTCACGCCCACCTCCACTGGCTGGGTCCCGGAAGAGAGCTGAAGAAAGTAGGTAAGTATGCACTGATCTAGGCATATATTCATGTACAATCCTCATCAACATATTTTTTACTGTCCCAGGTTATCAAGTACATTTTTTTTTAGATATATTAACTTATAAAGTGAAAATGCATTTAATGTATAGCACAAATGGAATTGTGTTGCTCAATCGGTCAATTCTGAAACAGGCATAGTTTGAAGGACAGCTATGCAAATACTGATAATTATTAGAACTGACTTAGTTAGAATTTGATCAAATTTCACCGGTTCAATGACCCCGAACACGTTCCTCAGTACAGTAAGTCGGCTATGGACTCAAATTCAAACTTGCAGTTTGAAAGGTGCGGATTAGCATTTAAGGTTTCTGTTTATATTTGCTGTTTGCGCTAAAATTACTGTTTTTTAATTAATATTATTTACACACAAACAAAATAATATTTTTAGTTAATATAATAGTATTTAACAATTTTTTTTATATCAAACTGCATTCACTACTGTGTGTTCGCTGTTCAAGCTATGCCGCTCTGGTTTCAGCTTCGCTGCAAACAAAACGCCCAAATTATTAAAATTTAAGTAGAACGTGTTTGAGCGGATTTGCACGATATAATTATGATTTTAGGACCACGGGTGAAAATTGATTGATTTCATGTTGATAATGAAAACTTCATTTTGTAAAACAGGACATGATCAGCTTGTCTGAAAGCTCACAGTTATACTTGCAATAACTAGTGGTACAAATGTCTCTATTCCTTAGCATAGTACACAACAGCTGCTCTATAAAACATCTGAAATATTACCTAACCTTTCTATCTAATATCTGTGGCTTAGGGCTTGTATCACACTGTTCTGACTTTCTTTGCTATTCGAATATGTCATTACAGCTTCAGTACACAGAATTATATTAAGTGTATGTTGTGATTTTAATTATCAGATCCGATTGTTGCAAAATATGATCTTCAAGTGTCAAAAAACAACAGAGATCATCGGACCATTGAATTAAGCAAAGAAGCGCGCCTTTTCCTGAGACGAGGACAGGAATTCACCATAACTCTGAAATTCAAAGACCAGACTATAAGACAGGCGAAGTTGGACCAATTGTCTCTCATTACAAAAACAGGTGAGGTATTACTTTGGTCCTAGAGGGACTGTATTGGAACAATGTATTTCTAAGTTAGCTTACTTGCCTGAATTTGCTTTCAGGTCCCAATCCTTCAAAACGAAATGGAACAAAGAACTCTTTTCCCATTTCCAGCCTTGGTGACAGGAAAACATGGAGTGCCAGGGTGATAGACAATGTCCAGGGCACGTGGACAGTTTCGGTCACTTCACCAGCCAATGCCATCATTGGATATTACTCACTGTCAATCAAAATCCCTGGTGCGTTAGTAGATGATTTGGGGGATTTCATGCTGCTTTTTAACCCTTGGTGTAAAGGTAAGTTTATATTCTGGACCACAGAAACAAACAAACCTGTCATTATTGCGTCCTAAACAAGTTTGTTCATTGGTGATAGAGTACAATGGTCATGTTCTGAGATTACCCATGGTATGCATGGGATTGCATCTTTACGTCCTGAACAGAGACTCTAGTTGCCCAGACCAGGAATTTCAAATGATATCCTTCCAATGGCAAAATTTGGACTGTCCAATAAAATTTGGGTACATGGGAATCCTAGTCATGACCTTGCAGCATATTTAGGTAGAAATCCAGATATGTGCCCATCTCCACACAAGCTTGCCAGGAACTAGATTCTGCAGTGATTTTGTCCTGTTCTATAATTGAACTAGAAGGCAAGAAGGTACAGCTACAAGATGTATGTTATCACCGCCCACTAGTAGACATCTTAGTTCTTAGTAAGGTCAGGATATGAGAGCCTCCACTGGCAGTAAGTGTGATTTTCAGATGGGTCATGGGGTTTGACAACCTGGCACATTTACAAACAGGTAATTGCTAGTGAAAATACTTTTTACCTTTCATGCTGGTAAACACATACTTTAATTATACAGAAATCGTGTCTGCTATGGCTTTTCATGGGTTTCATACATATGTTCGCCAGTCACATGATCAACATTTATATGGTCGATACCATAATAAAGTCAGGGATGGAAAGTTGTCAATAATAACATCTGCAGTATTATTAGTTTGACAGTTAAATTGTAGACAGTATTATTAGATCAACAATTCTAATGTAGATAAGCTTATAATATTCCTCAACCACCCTCTTAACCTTACTACCTTAGCCTATTACCGCCTGTTACACAATTTCACACAAGACAACTACCCCCTGACCAACATTGTTGTGTGACAGGATCATTTAGCCTATAAGTCACTTTTACCTTTACAGCCAGGCTGGGCCAAAATGCAAAATGTAGACTTAACCTCATGTGTCAATCTCCCATTGTCCCATAGATTGTAAGCTTGGGAGCAGGGCCTTCTCATCTCTTTGTCTGTTTTACCCAGTTTGTTTATTAGTTTATTATGTTTGTCCCCTTTCGAAAAGCGCTATGGAATATGTTGGCGCTATATAAATAAATGATGATGATGATGATATTATTAGGTTGACAATCATATCCCTAACCCTAACCAGGTAATACTGTATACATTCAAATTGTCAACCTAATAATTCTGTCTACATTTGAATTGTCGACCTAATGTTTCTTCTGAATGTCAATGAAATGGAGCCTTTCCATTGTCTCCTCATTTTCCTTTTCGCTAGATGATCCTGTGTACTTGTACAATGAGGCTCAAAGACAAGAGTATATTCTAAATGAGGAAGGCATCATCTACCTGGGCACTGAAAGCTGCGCTCAGCCGCATCCCTGGCACTTTGGGCAAGTACGTTGTCACCACCACCATACAAGCTTCTTCTATGTACTTCATAGTTGTTATCATCAGTCGGCTATCTGGTGTTGGGCTGTATTCAAGAGGAGAATGCTGAAAGCAAATCTTGCATTGAGATTCACAGAAATGCCTCAGAGCATCAGGGTAATTGTATCAAAAGGACAACTAAACACATATTCAGTACTCCAAACAAACATCACATGCAGAGCCGGATTTAGACCTCATGGGGCCCTAGGCAAGATACTGGTTTGGGGCCCCCTCCCTGAAAAAATCCATAGCACTATAGTTTTTTAGCATAACATATACCCCTATTCAGGGGCTGGCTGGCAGACTTTAGCCCGGGGGACAAGCACATAGCACTAGCCCATAAGTAGCGGCCCATTTTTAAAGGTTGGTCTCACCGCCTGCCCTGGGAGGGCCCTCTGAGGACCGCTAGGCCCTAGGCAATTGCCTAGGTTGCCTAGTGGTAAATCCGGCCCTGATCACATGGATTGACAAGTACTATGTTTGCAACAAAAATGCTGGAAAAAAAACAAAGTTCAATGAATCCAGCAATGTATGAACTGAATACTTGTATCCATTTTGGAAACCTTCAAAAAAGGAACAACTTTGGCAATTATGTGTCCTGTGTACCATTGTACTTCATATTCTGCAATTCCTCCTAGTAATTACTCCTGAGCATGCTCTGTAGTCAACAGAACTACAGAAGCAATATGGAACTGTAAGGTTTTGCCTTTAGTTTCCCTTTAATGCTGAAATTAATTTGCCTGCATTGTTCCACAGTTTGAGCCTGAAATTCCTGACATATGTATGAAGTTTCTGGATATGAACCCTCGTTATCAAGAGGAGCCAGAAAAGCATTATACGAGGAGAAATGATCCTATCTATATCAGCCAGATGATCGGTGACATGGTAAGTGGAGAAGACTCATTCATGGCAATCCACTTACCATTCTTTTGTAGTCTTTATATATCTGTTTATTATGTGCAGATTGGCAGGAGGGATGAGAAAGACAGAGTGGATTTTATGTGTGAGAATGGAAGACTATCCTACACATGGATAAGCAGTGTCCCTATACTGCGTCTGTGGTTCCAAGATAAAAATCATCAGACTTATGGACATCACTGGGTGTTTTCAGCCGTGCTGTGTACAGGTAGTGATGTCAAATAACCTCATAAGACATGTCAGTGTAACAATAGAGACATATTTTTCATTAAAATATCTGAATTAATTTTTTAGTTAAAGTGTACAAAAATGTAAATCAGCTTCTTTAACAGTCAATCATTGCATGCCTTTAAATGATCATTCCATTTGGGGAACTAGAGAGCAGCCTAGAGCACCAACTTTTTGAGCGTGTCTAAAACATTCATTCAGTGTTTTTAGTATTCCTGCAGAGCCCCCAGAATGAGCAACGACCGCCCTGTCAATTTACATTGAACACCCCCTTGTTTATTGGCTGACAATGGAGAAGAGAAGGGTGTTCAATTATTTAAATTTATTTGAGCACACTCTGTCCTCTACACAGCCCTCCCCTTCTCTACCGCTTCCTACTTTAAGCAGAGGAGGGAGAATTGCTGTGATGCTGCTGACTGTTGCTCCACCCTGCCAATAATATCCTGGAAGAGTTGAGCTGCGTTGTATTCTAGCGCAGCTCCACGCTACCAGCCTATCACACGGAGGACCAGCTGGCAGCTTGATGTGCAATCATCATATTGCTGACATTCCCTTCTTTTGCCACTGGAGGCAGTAAGGAGCTGAGACATTCTATTGCAAGAAGACTTCAGACTGAAATGTTTGCATTATACGAGACCCCTGGTTGGATGGCTAAAGCTCCTCTACAATCAGGTGCCACATTTAAGACACACCTACAACCCATCCTTTGATGTAGGAATTGCCCACATGCTCCCAGTCTCCACCAATAACTGGTTTCATATGTTCTCCTTTCCTTCCTGGGGCGACAGATGCAATGAAGTGGTTCTTTCAGGAAAAAGCTAGATTGACTGGATACTTAGTAAAAAGGGGGCTTTATTCCAAGGTGATCAACCCCTAATTACAATGTTATCAGTGATGTAGTTAAAAGAGAGAAGTGCAATTTTGTCAGATAAACCTGGCTCAGGACAAAAAAATAAAGATATATAGAGAGGTTAGTAAACAAATAAAATGTAGATGGTTTATATATTCACGTCAATGAGAAAATGGTAATCTTGTATCACTAGTTCTAAGTAAGCACAGTTCTAATACAGGAACCTGTTTTTTAAATACTTTTCTTTTTTTCAACTTGGATCTTAAAAGTTGCGAAAAATCTGGCACTAGATCATTATCTCATGTCTGGTTGTGCATAGTTTGCATCTCTTTTGTTATCTAGCCTGTTAATGTGTATTGGTAACATTAGAATCTTTTAACTTGGATTCTTTGACAGTGTTGCGCTGTCTGGGGATTCCAATACGAATTGTCACGAATTACAACTCAGCCTACGGCACAGACCAGACTCTGCAGAAGGATATATATTACAATGAGAATGGGGCACGGATCCACAGGTCAAGGAATGACAGCATCTGGTAATGATTGAAAGAACATGTTAGTTACATGTACGTCACCTCTAGTGACAGTAATGAACAAATGCTTGCCTGGTACGCCCTGGCTATAGAACCCTTGGCTGCAGTTATTAGATCTACACAAGACATTCACAAGGTGCAGGTGGGGGACAGTAACTCAAAAACTATTTGAGGATGACATCTTGCTAAATCTTACACAACCTAGGATCTCCCTTCCTAATCGTTACACCATCAATCAAAGCTATAGTGAGATTTCTGACTTTACAATTACCCCAAATCGGAGGCCATGCTGCGTTTATTCTCTCTGTGGAACCAGCGTTAATCTGAAATGGCAACATAAAAAAATAAAATATTCATGAATTTTCATAACATCTACCTATGATAAATTACATCAAGATAACATCCCCCCACTATTGTCTAAGCTACAATCTGACCACTTGGTGCTCTCCTATAATTTCGTGGCTGGGCAGGATTATATCAGTAAAAATTAACATTATCAAAATGACTTTATTGGTTTCAAACTATCCCAGCAAGAATCCCGTACTCCTTGTATGCACTAACTGGATTTGTGTGCAATGGTTGGCCCCGAGGAGCTCAGCATTAATCCTCTGACAGGATATAGTAAGAGACAGTAGAAGTTTCCTTGACAGCAAATTATATTATCTGGCCTCTCTTGTCTCATAGATAGCAGCTAGCCTTGCACAAGTCAGAGCAATATCTTAAGCTGGGTACACACTACAGAAATTTCAACCAACTTTTTATGCCGAGCAATTTTACATGCGATCGATGGTCCGATCGCTCGGTCCATGGACTGCATACACACTAGCCTTGTTTAGGACGATAAAGGGAAAAGCGGATGTCCCTTTAGCGATGTAATTTCATACTCACTGTAGTGGATCGGTCGGAAGTTTATACACACTACACAACAGAAACAAGATTGTAACACAAATATTAAACGGTACGACCAACCAAATGAGGCGACAATCGTTCATTTGGGCAGACTTTCGACCATCGTGCCACTGCACACACTGACCCAACTTTTGAACGAGCGGTCGTATGTCGGCTGATTTAGCCGATTATTGGACGAAAACTGTGTAGTGTGTACCCAGCTTTAGTTAGATATTTAAGCCAAGTATTTAAACTTAATATTCCTTTCATCCATATGGTTCCTTCAAAAATTACACAGATCCCTTCTGTATAAATATACTACCAACAGTACAATCTCCCCCTCTTCTGCTCCTAAATATGTTTTCTCTACTACTGACTCTCCCATCACTCCTCTCTGTAACAACCCAAGTTCCCCCCCCCCTCCCCCCACAGCAGGCATTTCTACTGCTTGTTTTTCCTTTTAGATATCTGCAATACTGTATATCCTTTATAGATATTGAACAAAGTTCCCTGAAATAACATTTTGCCCTTTTAAATACATTTAAAATAAACATTTCTTAACCCCCCTTCCACCAGAACAAATGTCAAAAAACTTACTATCATTTCAATCAGTGTGTCTCAGATCATTGGCTCTTTCTCTTATCCGACCCTCCCCATGACTTAAATAAAAAGTTTAAGAAATGAATGTCCCATATATTGCTAATGCCAAAGGTACTAATAGCTAAAAAATTTAAAAATACCCATCCCCCTCAACAACCAGGTTAGCCCCCAAAAACTTTGTCAGTTATATATCCTCGATGGAAAATATCAGGTATTATTTCCACAATAGAGAACATGTCTGTGGACACCTTGGTTCTTTAGTGAATCTCAAAACTAATTACAAACATTTGTTGATTAAAAGGGAGATTTTCAATATAGTATTCGATAGAAGTTGTAAGAACCATCCTGCCAAAAACCTTTCCCGATCTTTAGATCTTCTCCCACAAATCCCAAGTAGGGTTGTTCTTTTAATAACCTTTCATTCCCTTCCTGTGATAGCAGATCTTGATGATCACTGCTTGTTGCTCCTGCCCAAACAAATGATGGTCCAATGTTCCCCATTATCCCACTTCCTGTGTAGAACCACAGTGATGTATATTTCCCCTCATCTGAATCCTCTCTCTGTGATTGGTTCAGCTGTCTTCAGTATTGTATGTAGTAAACTTAGCAGTACATGGTCATTATCTATAGAGCCAAGTAGCTCTTCACTGCTTGTCACTAGACCATATGATCTACATAAAATATATATATAACAAGGTTTTTGCAGAGACAATGATTTTTATAACCATGATTATACTTCTGTAGGATGCAGATTCCTGAACCTCAAGGTTACCCCCCTCTAGACTCATTTACATATTTGCCTATTACTTAAAACATGCAGGTTTGGGTGTAACATGGGGTCCTCACTTCTTACTTTGTCACAGCCCACTTCAGTGATAATCTGCTTATTTTGTAATGCAGTGTCATCTTGCAGGCATTTTCATGTGTGGAACGAGTGCTGGATGGAGAGAAAAGATCTGCTGAAAGGATACAGTGGATGGCAGGTTCTTGATGCCACTGCACAGCAGAAATACAATGGTAAGAATATGAGCAACTCCAAGCACTAAATTATTAGAATTATTACTAATATATAATGTCAATATATTGCTCAAAGATTCAATAAAGGTCATTTACTAACTGTAAAAGATGCGGTCACATAGCACGTTTAGTTTTACAAGTCACTGCTAGGTTTGGCAGCAGATAATTCTCACCAGGTTAGAATGGGTGAGGTTGGCATCTATGTTAATATTGCTGGGATCAATGCTGTGGCATTTTACTGACCACATCACCGTGGCATCTTTAACACATTGTATATTACATTTCGGTAGACGTATTACACCTTGTTGCGCATACTGTTTGTAATTTTGATGGAATTACTGAATTTTACTTTCCTTTTACAGCATTGAGCATATGGTTCTTTTTAGTTGGCATGAGATTATTCTGAAATGCAGGTACACACACTTTAAATATTAAAAACATGCTAAGCACAATAGGAAGTATATCTATAATACATTCTGCTACACTGCTATGTAATAACACTATCTAGAATAAAAATTAGGTTCTTAGTGCATATTCTCATTGGTGGCGGTCATTATTCTGACAGTGTAAATGTCATTCTATTTCTGGAACAAGGAACTTGCATCTCTCATTAACATTTAACTGCATGCTACCAATAATGGTAGGAACCTGGCTGGCTATATGCTGATCTACGTAAAACACCAATGGTTAGATGAGAGGGGTTCTGGGGCAAAATACAGACAGTCTCAACCCTTAAAATAATACACAGAAACAAGGAATTTTAGTCTGCACACTCCAATTCTTCAAATGCGTGGAGATGTGTCAAACCACTGTGACTGTCTATAAGAACATACTAAGCAGAATAGAAAATATATGTATAGATAACCCTGCCAAATCACATGTAATATAGTATCTGCTATAAAGTGAAGATGCATATTTTGATTAAATTATATATACCTATGTAAAGTGACAAGATGATCACGTTCAGATACATATCTACACTAGAAAAGATTCTCTGCTTACTTGCTAAAAAGAGAGGTAATATTTTTTATTTTTTTTTAGTGTAGATACCCATATTAATGTTCAAGACAGCCTTGCATGTACAGAAGCATTATCCAATTTCAATATCTTCTTTGCATCTGATTATCTCCCGACAGGTGATCTGTACTCTTGTGGTCCTGCCCCGGTGGTAGCCATCAAGGAAGGGCGTGTAGACTTCAATTACGACATGAAGCTTATCTTCTCCAAGGTGTTCACAGACCGCGTAGTCTGGGTGCGGGACACCAAGGGATATTTCAGTAAGGCATATAGCAATGCCAGACATGTCGGAGATGGAATCAGTACAAAGAGCATTGGAAGCGATGTCCAAAATGATCTTACCCATGATTACAAATACCCAAAAGGTGTGTATCATTTTTGTCAGGCAACAATGAACAACACAGACTGGCGTCTGTTCTTAGTCAATATACATCTTTCATAGAAATATTTTTTTATGTAACCTGTTTTTATTGAATGTAACCTCAATTTACAATACATCAATCATATACCAAGATGTTTGTTACAGATGGTTAAGGTGAGATAAAATCATATCATACAGGAACCGTATCAAAGAATTGTCATAGTAATCTTATCTGATTATTTGCATGGTAGCTAGATGGTCCCAAGTTCCCAGGGCTAGGCTAGTATTTATTAAAGAGAAAAGGGCCTCACCTTCGAAGCACCACAAAACACCTTGGTTTTTCATTGGTGTGTCTGGACGGTCCACCTAGTGCACATTAAAGTACATATCCACACTCCACTCCCAGGATATGTCTCGGAAACTAGGAGTGCAACTATATGTGCGAGGCAGCACGGTGGAAAAGTCTAAAACCTCACATCAAAGACCAACCTGTTACCACTTTAAACCACCCGTTTATTAATTAAAAACAAACAGTAATAATAATTAGAAGTTTTGTCTCAGTTAGAATTTATATGAAGCATGAGAGTGAGTGGACAATAAGAATACCTTTCTATTATAGGTGTCATTTTTATGGGGGTATAGCTTACTTTTTTTACATTGGCCTAGAAATTTGCTTCTCCACCAAAATGCAACATGTAGGCACAAAATGGGTCCCACTAAAAGTATAGAATGAGACACGAAGACCACCAGCTTGGAGCTTAGTCAAAAGTGCTTTTGTGGAGTGGAAATGGCTGTGAGCCCCTCTGCACAACACAGATTGCCCTTAAAAATGTGCCTTCACCCCATTATCTCATTACAGTAATCACACCCCACAGTATAAAATCTTGTTTCTACACTAAACCACAAAATTGTTACTTTGACGGCCAGAACCTTCACTAATCAGAGAAGTCCACAAAATTTGACCTGTTGCTACACCTCGAACCTCTTTATTGCAGCTCTGTTCTATAAATATACATACAAATAAAGTGCTGTGCTTTGTGATGCTGTGACAGAAATGTCACACAAATATCGCAAACACTAATGTTAATAAATTGTAATAAATAATGACAGAATTGTAGAAAAAAAGGTGTGCTTGAAAAACAAAGTGGTTTACACTTAACTTTGGTTTTTTAAAATTGGAATATGCTTAAGGGCTATTGCACATATTTTGAAGGGTTTTTTCTTGCACTTGGATTCATAGGACACATTCATGAACAGAAATTGAATTGTGAAACATAAACGTGTCCTGACACACTGGTGGGAATAGCTGATGCCACAGTCCTTAAACCAGTAAATACTAATAAATTGGCACTGTATTATATTTGCTTATAGTAACATTTTCCACAGGGCCATGGGTCTGCAACTTGATTTATGGGTTTTCAGTGAGTGGTTAAATATCTTAAGGTTGTGGGAGATCTGGGTGTGGTAGGAGATTCTATAAGTGGGAAGCAGCATGAGAGAAGTCTTGTAGGTGTGAAGCAGAGGTGGTTACCAGAGATAAAACAAGATGCAAACCAAGTGTGACACCATGGCATTGGGCTTGGGAGACTAAGTGAAATGGTGAAACAACTTAGATTTTGCTATAAGTAGTTCATTCATCACTTTTGTGAGGGCAGTCTCAGTGGAATGTTGGGGTTGGAAGCCCCGATTGCAGAGAGTCAAGGATGGAGTGAGGAGAGGGAAAGTAAGATGGTGAGAGGATATTGTTCAAGTTAAATAGGGCAGTAGTTTGAGAGAGAGAGGCTGGGTCAAGAGATGGTTTCTTTAGGGCTGGGAAATGAGTGTGTGCTTAAAGAAAGATGGAAATGTGCTACTGTGTATGCACTGGTGGAAAGTCGAGGGAGCAAGTTATAGGGTGAGATTATGAGACAAGTGTAGAAATTTCATCCTCGGTTTTGGGGGACAATAATCCTCAATGACAGAGGATTGGGTAGTGTGTTAAAAGGTTAGTTGGGTGTGCGGGATCTGTCATGAGAAAATATCTCATTGAATGGTGTCAGTTTTGTCTTTGAGGTAGGTGGCAAAATCATGGGCTGTAAGAGAGTTAATGGGAGGTGAAGGTGGCAAAGAGACATTGGGGGTTAAACCGCAGGCGGGATATTAGAGATGTGAAGTATATTTGCTTGCAATTGAAAGGGCAGTGTTGTAAGATGAAAGGAAAAATTAAAGAGGAGGAAGTCTGCTTTAGATTGTAATTTCCCCAAGTGGCAGGCACCAGTATTGGCACACTTTGCAGGTGGTGGGACTGTTTTGTGTGCCATGTCTGAGATCATCAGAGATTATATGTGGAGGCTATAGGTGCATTGTCTATTGCAGGTGAGTGTGTTGCTTTAGAAGAGGCAGCCAAATCATTGCATGACAGGTATTGTTGTTGGAAAGAGCAGTTGTTTTAGTGAAGGTGAGAAGTAATAGAGTATTAAGGTGTTGCTGTGTGAGCGTGGTTTTGGGTGCAGGGAGAGGAGCACTTGCTGGGGCAAGGTAAGGCTGAATAGGTTGCAGCCAGAGAGCAGGAAGATAGAGATATTACAAAAGCGAGAGAAGACAAGGTCAAGGAAGTGTATATCACAGTGGGTGGGAGAAAAAGTCCACATGGGGAGACCAAAGGAAGAAGCAGAAAATAATTGAAATTGAAAGTCTTGTTGCAGCAGAGACAGTGGGGCTTTCCATGGGATTGTTGAAATCAGTAAATAAATGGGCAAGGCAGCAAAGTTGTCAAGGAATTGGGAAGCGCTATGTGGGGTGATAAATGATAGCAACATAAAGGTGGAAAGGAGAGAAGAGATGGTTAGTGTGGACGAGGAGAAGAGATAGTGTTCCAGGCTATGAGTCGGAAGATGCAGCATGGAGAAAATAGGTTGCCTACTCCACAACCTTTTCTGTATCCAGGTCTGGGAGTCTGGCTGACAGAGAGTCCACCATAGGAGAGGGCTGCAGAGGATGTAGTGTCAGAGGAGGTAATCCATGTTTCTAATGACAAGGAGGTTGAAGGATTTAATAATGAATAGACCGTGGATAGATGTAAGTTTGTTATAACCAATGACCACTCAAAAAGGGGAGGGATGGTAGAAGAGAGATTTTGATACGGTTTGTAGAACTGGAAGTATAATGTGGATGAGAAGTTTTGGTGTAGAAAGATGAGCGTGAGCAGGTAGTGGTGATATATGTGGCCTCGATTTGGGTTTGATGTTGCCAGCAGTGATGTTGCCAGTGAGTGAGGTTTGATGTTGCCAGCAGTGATGTTGCCAGTGAGTGAGGTTTGATGTTGCCAGCAGTGATGTTGCCAGCAGTGATGTTGCCAGTGAGTGAGGCTTGATGTTGCCAGCAGTGATGTTGCCAGTGAGTGAGGCTTGATGTTGCCAGCAGTGATGTTGCCAGTGAGTGAGGCTTGATGTTGCCAGCAGTGATGTTGCCAGCAGTGATGTTGCCAGTGAGTGAGGCTTGATGTTGCCAGCAGTGATGTTGCCAGCAGTGATGTTGCCAGTGAGTGAGGCTTGATGTTGCCAGCAGTGATGTTGCCAGCAGTGATGTTGCCAGTGAGTGAGGCTTGATGTTGCCAGCAGTGATGTTGCCAGTGAGTGAGGCTTGATGTTGCCAGCAGTGATGTTGCCAGCAGTGATGTTGCCAGCAGTGATGTTGCCAGTGAGTGAGGTTTCATGTTGCCAGCAGTGATGTTGCCAGTGAGTGAGATTTGATGTTGCCAGCAGTGAAGAGAAGGAGCAGGGCAAGAAAGAGAACATGCATTGATTATTTGTAGGTGTGAGGTTTGTTTCTTATGTAGGTCAGTGAGTGAGGTGGGTGCAGGAAACAAAACCGTTCATGGGTGCAGACTAGCAAGGAGAGAAGAAGTGAAGGGGAAATAATGATGAAGCGCAAGAAATAGAAATCTGGTGAATGAAGAGGAGTTTGCAGATAATTGTGGTGGAAGCAGGTAGGAGACAAAGAGAAGGTAAATTGAGTAGGTGCATGGTTGTGAGATATGAGAGTTGTGGTTGAATGTGTATTATGTGTAATTGCTATGGTGGGTATAGAGAAATTGGGGAGGAACAATTGATTACAGTTCTGAAGAGCAATGCAGGAGGTGGAGGCTCCTTTGCCACCCCCGGGATAATGAAGTGGGCAGCCTCTGCAGCTTGGACACATGGTGTCAGTTACATTCAGTGGGACCAACAGCCTGACAGAGATGGCAACAGCAAGGACAGCTCAACTCAGTGGGTCCAGCAGCAGAAGAGATATGGCGACAGCAATGATAATGAAGCTCAGTGGGTCCAGCAGCTTAACAGAGATGGTAGTCCAGCAGATCCTTTAAACAACCTAGTTTTTGTGAGGAAACACGCCTCAGCATTTACCAACAGCTTCCGCAAATGTTCTATGTTTGAGATTTGTCAGAAATAACTTCTGTCCGCAGGTCACACAAGACGTAAGAAATTAAGTTAGTAATTTAGAACATATGACTCAAGTCATTTACCATTTGGTAAGTAAAATGGCTATAAGAAGGATTACAGAATAAGATTACAGCTGCCACATCTCCTGCTTCTCTTAGGATAGTCCTGTTTTTATTAACCCTGGAAAGCTTTCCTAGAATTCAGGTTTCTGTTGAACTTAGACAATCATACTTAACAGCAGCCTATATTCTTAGTACAGTATCACTGTATCGGTACTGAGCAGATCCCGTCCCAGGGGTGTCCTAGCTATTTAACAGCTAACCTAGGAAATAAGAGCCAAATAAGTATGGAAATATGTTAAGTTTGAGAGCATGAAGTCTACCATGTCCTGAAACACCTCCATTCTATGAACATTGAATAGGAGTTTAAAAATGTTAATTGCAGAATGAAACCTAAGAATATAAAATGCCATACATAATTATTATCCACTTACCTACCATCCTGCTGTGCTTCACAATAGGTTCTACAGAAGAATATGAAGCCGTACAGAGAGCCAAGCAACTAATGTTGAAGAATCAGCAGACAAGTGAGACCAACCCTATGTTCCTTAGCCCCATTGTTGTGTCCATCATATCCCAGAATGCTCAGCTCTTTGGAGAAGACATTAGTGTCACGGTGACTGTGAGCAATGTATGTGAAAAGGAGAAGGATCTGGAGCTTGTCCTCAGTGCTCAGTCTGCACATGATTATGGCATCACCCGGGAACAGTTTTGGAGTGAGAAGTTTGACTTTCACCTTATGGCAGGAGAAGGTAATTCAGACACCAACTAGGAACTACACTCAAAAAGGACTTTCCTATAAAAGTCTTCTTCCTGGCCAGTTGTAACAGTTCACCTTACTTTAGATGTATTAAAGGGTTGGTACAGTTCTCAGGGTGCCTGGATGGTATTAGGCTGAAGAATGAGAGAATGTGGAAATAAGAGGGCACAAACAGTCACTGATATTGGCTCTAACATACAAGACTGTCAGAGCCAGGAGACAGACATCAGATGAGCTTGTACTCTAGGCAGCAAAACTGTGCAGCAACCTTGATAGGAGCTTGGAACGAATAGGAGTAGAGGATGAGAACTATAGCAATCCTGAACTGCTGGGGATACCAGTCTGGGTGTCACTGGATAGGACACACATCAGATAGCCAAACCTCTATCTTGGGACTGTGAACTGCACACAGGCCACTTAAAGTGTTGCCTGAACAACAGCCATTGTCTAAACTTCCACACTTGGGGGTATGTTTACTAAACTGCGAGTTTGAAAAAGGGGAGATGTTGCCTATAGCAACCAATCATATTCTAGCTGTCATTTTGTAGAATGCACCAAATAAATAAAATCTAGTATCTGATTGGTTGCTATAGGCAACATCTCCACTTTTTCAAACCCGCCGTTTAGTAAATATACCCCCAAGTGTTTGCTGTAACAGTTGTCACACAAAACACAACCAACATAAATTGCTCGATGTGGTCAAAATATTACCCCTTATTGACCACGGCAGGTTAGACCCTCCTGAAGAAATGTCTGCATGCAAAACAAGATGAAAGATGTTCCCCTGATACTGGAAATAAGAGTTTTTGTCCTAAATCAGCATTTGGATGATTTAGCAAACATGTGAATATCTGACCCTACTTAGCAATCTGTGACTATGTAAACGTACTGTGGATTTCTGACTAGAGATGTTTCTAAGTAGTGTTAGATATTCCTAACATGTCTAATGGCAACAACAGCCAAGTACAGTTCTCCTAACTGCTGATTTATTCCAGTAAGTGGTGGTATCCAGCCTAATGATTTTAATTAGACAAAATATTGTCCTATTTGTTTTCACTGCAGGTACTGTAAATATAAACGTGTGGAGCAGGGTATATTGCTTGCATAAAACTTACTAACATGAATTCTTAAAAGGCTTAACGGTTGATGCTCAACCAAGAAATGACTCCCCGAAGTCACTACTCGCCTTCACATAAAATAAATTCACAGTCAGCAAAGTTTTAGCAAATAATAGATCAGTTTTATTAATAGAAATATATGGTGGAGGCAGTGCCGTATCTAGACATTTTGGTGCCCTGGGCGAGACAGGGCACAGGCGCCCCCCATGTTAGTGGGAGTGGCATTTGGCAAGTGGGTTTGGCCAACCTAGTGTGGGTGTGGCTAGCACTTTACTGAAAGAATTCAGATATATATATATATATATATATATATATATATATTTTATACACATATACATACAGTGGTGGGATTCCAATAAATTAACAACCGGCTCTCTGCCCTAATGACTATTTAAAGTATGCAAAAAAAATATATAGTGATAGGTATTCTAATATTTTCTGCACTTAATACTCAAATAAGAATTGTGATACTAAATTTTGTGTTTTATTTGTATAATGGGTCAATGTAAGTGAAATACTGCAGTATGTGTAGGTTGAAGTGACTTTAATATTTTGTGGGGAAAAAAATGGGGGGGGGGGAGGATGGGAGAGAGAGGAAGGAGAGGAAGGAGAGTGAGAGAGACTCCAAAAAAACAATGTTATTTACCCTACATAGGAGGACCTGCAGACACGGGAGGGGACAAACAGCAGAACTAGAGGAGATTGCAGATACGACGCAGCGGTGCATGGCAGCGGAGCGTTTCAGTCAAGATGTGCCTTTGACTTCTGAAGTTTGGTATTTGGAACGCAAATGTCGAACTTCCCGTCTGTGGAACGCACATGCGTTCCACTGCGGAAGTCAAAGGCTTTTCTTATCACTGACAACAGAGCTAGGTAGCGGGTGGCTGCTCCGCCCCTTTGGGCTTGCGCCCTGGGCGACGGCACCGACTCGTACCACCCTAGTTATGGCTCTGGGTGGAGGAGAAAGCATAAGCAGCTCAATAAGAACCAATTAGTATTTAGTTGAAATGTAAGTGACCTTACTAAAAACAATTAGCTTTCAAATGCTTGTCATGCTATTAGTATGAACCCTTCATGTTTAGTCTGTGAGGAAAGAAGAATTGCAGAGACCATTTATAACCCTGGTATGACCTTGCAGAGAGAAGTGTATCTGGAAGGATCAGTCATTCCATGTACAAGATGCAGCTTCTGGACAACAACCTGTTGAGAGTCACTGCTCTGGTCAAGGAGCCCAAATGTCCAAATGGCAGCTATGCCCTGGCAGAGAAGGATTTGACGGTGTGCAAACCAGCCCTGACGATTCAGGTAAAACCAGTTATTAAGGCACGAACAGTGCATTAGATAGATGTTGAAGTCAGAATGAAAGAAAAGTGATCCTAGCTTAAGGCTTAAATGTAGAGTTCAAGGCTAAAAATAGATTTCTGGCATGTATAGTATCATGGTCCTGTCCAAAAAGTCAATAGTGGTATGGTAGAAAAGATATGCATATGCCATGCAAAAAAGTAAATACTGAGCATAGCTCGTCCAATTGTCCAGCATATTATAGAGCCCCATGTTCACCATAGGACACAGCATAGATTGTCCATTATGTACAGCCTCATGCCTACCACAAAGTACCCTATAGTTATGCTTTCCAGATACAGCTACATGATGTTCAGCCAGAATACTCATCCTTAATGCTGTCACTCTGACACCATGTCCAGCCATACAAATTAAAATAAAGCAATCACCACGTTCATCGATTAGAACAGAAAGGTTGTCTCTTCTGGTGTCAACACCGATGGTCACTGTACATGTCAATATCTGCAGTTGATGAGGAGCCAAAATGGGTTTTGAAGTCTAAAGTATTAGTATTAATATCAATTATTGTTTGCATATTTTAACACTCTTCATGCAATGCCTTACTGTAAGATACAGATTATATTTTAGCACCTGAGTAGTCAGTCTTGTTCATAGACTTAGGGTAGATTTATCAAACCTCCTAAGTAGAAAAGATGGAGATAATGCTCATAGCATCATTTTCTAAAATGTACTAAATAAATGATAGCTAGAATCTGATTGGTTGCTAAGGGCATTTGCAGAAGTTCCTGTAATTCTCAGCTATGTTAGGCTGTCAAGTAGATGAGTATGGAAATAGAGCCGACTGATGTACTTCTAGTTATATATAGCAAGAGTCGGCCATGGAATAAAGTGAATGGAATATTTGGGCAACGGCTCATAGGAAAGGATGGTGAGATTAGTATCAGAAAGGGTCATTTACCAACAGCAAAAGTGGAATACCATAGTGAAATGCTCTCAGTGGCATGATGCACCAACTTGTGTGTGATTAGTCCTTGATTTAAACCATGGAACTGTTGGCTAAGATGATGGTAGATCTAAAGGATAATGGTGGATCTAGAGAGTTCCTTGCTAGGTGTAGATTAAATGTCAAACTACTTTAATTGAGTAGTTAAAACACTACTTTTAACACAAACATGAACCTGAAACTTTATTGGCCAAACACAAATTTGAAATCAGGTCTATTGATGATTGTACCATGAACATGTTTTTGGATATTGAACTAGTGAAATTTTATCAAATTTTGAACCGGTATGAAATTTTTCGAGCATCTCTAGTGATGAAACTACTGTAGAAGGAGGTAGCAATTTAATAGCATGATATCAGGGCCAGCGATTCATAGACACTAGTGAAGCCTATTTATTAGATCAAAGTTAGCTGGATGCTATCTTCCTAAAAAAATGATATGAGGTGGTAAACGGTGACTGTGCATTGGTCAGTCATATGTCCTATGTGCCACAACTCGTCCAATCATGGAAGCTCTACAGGACAAATATTGCTTATGTTTAGTTTACTTGATATTTTTTGTTTCTTTTAGATGCCAAAGGTCTCTGTGCAATATCAGCCAATCACAGCAATGGTGAATTTTCCCAACCCTCTGAAGGAGACTCTGAAGAAATGTGTAATAAGAGTAACAGGCAAAGGACTGCTGTACAAAGAGAAGACATACAGGTATATTTAGTAAATATTTAAATCACAGAAAAATATGTATTGATTTTGGTGTTTGGGTGGAGGATGAGGGTGTTGTGGGTGCGGGGACTGGGTCTCAGTCTGCTGCATGCCTTCATTATTCCAGTGTTTTCATGTACCCAGTCACTGCATCGTTCTATTCATGTTTACTGCAGTGATAACTAGGAATTAGCAACTATTATGGTAAACAGGACAGTCTGTTATTAATATTTATATAATCTGCAGTGATATAAAATACAGTACATATTACATACCGCCCAACCTTTAAAAGTGCAAAATCTAGATAAAATAAGCTCAGCTCCTGGACCACCAAAACCCCTACCCAATATTCCAAACCACAAACACATTAGGGGGTAAATGTTTCAAGGTCCGATTTTGTTCAGCGATTTAAAAATCGCAGAAATTTTAGTCCTCAAGTCGCCAGATGTATTAAGCTGTGATTTTTACTCTGATCTTCAAAATCGCTGATCATCTCTGGCGATTTGCTGCGATGTCAAACACTCCCGTGTTTATCTAACTCTCCCATGTTTAGCAAGCCCTCCTGTGTTGAGGTTAAAAATCCCAGACACGTTGCCATCCTACTGCTGGTTACGTGAAAATCGGGGGAAAATTTGAGTGTGGTCCCCCCGATTTTCACATAATAAGCACTAGGCAAACCAGCCGGGGTAGTTGCCACTATAGAAGGGGGACACGTAACCAGCAGTAGGCTGGCATCACTAGGGCTAATAGTGGTCAGAAGGGGGGACCCCACAATTTATTTATTTTTTAACATTTATCTATTTTTACATTTTTGACAGCTGCCGGACCTCCGCCTCTATAGGCAGACAGTGTAACAGTGATGTGTGTACTAATCATGCAGCTAGGAAGCAGCGTGTTGTATCTGGCGATTTTTAACGCAAACTCGGGAGAGTTTGCTTAATCGCAGCTTCATACATTTGAGACTTGTATAGCTAGAGTGGGCAAAAAGTCAGGACTTTGATCTCTATTGATTTTGGAAATGACGATTTTGACAGAAACACAACTCTGGCAATTTTACATAAAATCTCACTTTAATACATCTATGAGATGAAACAACCGCAAGAAAATCCCAGGATATTCAAGATCGGAGCTTGATACATTTACCCACAGATCTCTAGCTCTAGGGCCCTTAAAAATAAGTCCTTCACTGTGGACCGCAAATCAGGACAGACTCGCCAAAATCTGGACTGTTAGTATGTCTGCCCATTATGTGTTTTCACTATTATTTTAGGTGCAGAGACGTGTTGCCAGAAGGCAACTTACTTTATCCAATTACCTTCACTCCAACACAAGTTGGTGACAGAAGACTGTATGTGCAGCTGCAGAGCGACAAGCTTGGCGTTATCAATGGCTTCCAGGGTCTGCAAGTTCTACCCAGTGATGTCCAAGAATGTAAGTGACTTGTCACATTTCCTGCCATGAGATCACAAATACTTAAAAAAACAGAGTCACAAACGTAAGTTAATTTATGTAGTACAATCTGATGTGGGGGGAGAGATGATTCTTAAGACCAATTCACGTAGGTGGAAAAGAACATCATCAGTTATTTGTATAGCGCCACAGACTCTGTAGCGCCTAACATAGTAGTACAATATGACATACATGAAAAGAGTAAACATAACAATATGTACATAGGAACAAATCAGAATAATAAATGCATAAATTCAATAAACAGGCATACAGAAACAATTTAGTACACGATATGACAGGGGCAGATCAGGACGTCAGAGAGTGGACAAAATGAGACATAGGGTAGAAGACCCTACCAGTGAGAGCTTACATTCTATAGGGAGGGGGTAATTAGAAGCAATAAGAGCTAAAGGGATATTAAGCTTAGCAGTGCAGGACGGAAGTAGAGGTGGAGGCTTAATAGTAGAAGAGAGCGTTTAAGTGGTAATAAGGTAAGGTTGAAGGAGATAAGGATATTGGGCAGGGAGGCTGGGGAAGGGTGGAGAGGAAGCTGAGGCAGTGTGGAGAGACATAGAAAGAAGTCAGTGTAGTACGGGTAGAGGTACTTGGTAGTACAGATGAATAACATGGTAATACAGAGGAACAGATCAGAAATACTGAGAATGAAATGAGGGACAAGGATTGCAAACCCTTTAACTGTTATTATTACCATAATTAATTTTTGTGCATTTTATTTTTATTAAATATAACTCAAATCAACATGTATAAATAAAAAAATAAAAAAGATAAACATAATACCCAAGATAATAAGATTATGATTAACATGACAGAAACAGAGGGAAGAGTCAGTAAGAAACAATTTGATAGCGGAGGAAGGCAAGTATGGGTAGAGTATCAAGGTCAGATACAGATTCCAAATATTTTTTTGTACTGCTCAGATTCTTTATATTCTAACCAATAAAAACAATGGCAGTAAATTCTTTGTATCTATCAAAAGCTGAAGAGACTTTATTCTCCATGTTCATGGAGAATCCAATTCATTTAAACCAATTTAAGTTGGTTGGAGTGTTGGGGGAATTATAACTATTAAGTATTCAGTAAAACGACTTTATGGGGTAAATTTAAGAAGCTGCTTGTTTGAAAAAGTGGAGATGTTGCCTTTAACAACCAATCAGATTCTAGTTATTTATTTTGTACATTCTACAAAATGACAGCTAGAATCTGATTGGTTGCTATAGGCAACATTTCCAGTTTGTCAAACCTGCAACTTGATAAATGTACCCCTATGAGTGCTATAGAATTCTAAACTACATTTCTCCTATCCCAAGTTAGCATACTTTTAAACTAAACATTGCATGGAAAATTACTCCTTATAGCTATGATCTTTGACATAATCTTGGCCATAGATGTCTATTGTATCCAAAACCATATCACTGTTAAGAGGAAATTGAGCAAATGTTCATGTTGATAACAGGGTCCGTTCACCATTGGGAAGATTTCCAGAGATATGCAGTCGGCTATGACTCCAGTGGTCAATCAGAGTCCGATGCCCCTTTATACCTCAGCATCCAATCAGAAGATATAGTCTTGTATGGGCAAGACATCCCCATTGCAGTGAGAGTCATCAACCACAGGAAAACAGAGAAGAAAATGCATGGCTTTCTTTTTGCTCAATACGTTGATGAAAACGGGAATGGTTGCCCACACTTCTGGAGGAAACAGTTTGATTTTTGCTTACAGGCAAAAGAAGGTAATTAATTAAACAACCGTATACTTGAGGTGATCCTTATATGAACCTGCGTGAGGGTTGGTAGTATAAGGTAAGGCATATTGTAGAATTCACATATTTGTATGTATACGTTCCTATATCCTTACAAACCTTTGATTGTGTTGATTGTACACACATCTGCTATAAAACTAAATGAAAATATTGTCCTTTGTTATCATATTAAAGATAACCACACATTGGCAGATATTTGCTTTGTGTGGGAACTCAAACAGTGATCCTAGATCATAAAAAACATCCAAATTGATTTGTCAAGGCCGAAAATCTGTTCTTCGGACTGCACTGTCCAGTGTGCGCAGTTATTGGCCATTGGCTAACATTTCCCCCCAACCACAAGATACTTGGCTGGCCATCATGTCAAATAATCTATTTTTTTGTAAGGGGCGATAGATTTCATATAGCTATTCTATTATTTATTACCATCATTTTTTTCCACATACAAAAGGCTAAATAAATATATATCAGATTGCGCTTCCACTTCCACACACGCGTTTAAACGGTATCTCCACTGAAAATCTATATTTTAATATTTCATGCACAAGTGAGTGTGGAGAGGGGCGCTAAATAGGTAAAAAAAAAAAAAGTACTTGCCGCCAAGCTTCCGGGCGCCACAGTGAGACTGAGTAAGGGGAGTGAATAAGTGTAATTCTTGCCCAAAGCTCCTTATACATTGAGATAAAACAGTTTTAATTAAGAGGAACAGTGTCCATGTTTTTTTCATTACTGTGCTTCTCACATACTTCCTTCCCCAGAAGTAAAAATGTACAAATGATTGTTAACAGGTTAGGTTTTAAACCTTGAAAAGACAATGCTCTAGTAATATAAAGTTGGCCACTCTATTATGTATAATATAAATATATTTTTTCTATTTAATTCAGCATTAAAATAAGCAAAAGAAAACTTTTTTTGATCTCTTCACATTTACTTACATAGCTGAAAAACATTCTCTCTTTTATGCCAATATTTCTCTATTTTAGCCATTACAATCACTTACAACTAGTAGAATTTCTATTATCTAATCTAATATATATAAGCCTAGCGGCGTGTGTGTGTGTGTGTGTGTGTGTGTGTGTGTATAAAAAACAATTTTCTCAGAAAGGGCTCATCCAATTGACCTGAAATTTGGTATACTGACATTATTTGACAGAAAAATTATAATAGTGAAGTCAGTTAACTTCCATCATCCCCCCTTCCCCCCGTGGGAGGGGTAGTAAAGGCTAAATTTACCAGTTGAGGGCTCAAACTCTTGACCGTGTGGGTATTTATTTACCAGAGCCTGTGTTTGGTCATGGACAATGGTATGTCGCATTTTCACGAGTACGGAGAAGCAGTGATGTGAAAGTGCAGGTTATGAATACTGCCCTTCAAGGAAGACTGATTGAGCACAGCGATAAGGTGTTTAGCAGAAACGTTGTGTATCGAGAGGTTTTAGAACAGTAAGACGATGGAGATTAAGGATGTGGCGATGAAGATGAAGGATGAGGTGATGGAGAAGAATGATGAGGTGGTGACATGTGGACAAAACCCCGTTAAAAAAGGGCGCTTACGTCTGGAAGTAACGCTCCTCCCCTGAGGAGGCCTGGGCTAGCCCCAAAGCATGACAAGAACCTTTTTAACACCTTAAGTAGCTTGATTTGACTAGAATGCATGAGTATCATGCACGGGTTAACTTGTAGTACATCAAAGCTGAACGGTAGTACCCCCTATAATTATACATTTCTACTTATAGACAACACATTCAGAGCCCAGATTCTTCACTTGCAATATGCAGGCTCCCCCTGGGAGAGCAGTGTGGTCAGACTGACCGTTCTTGTGAAAGATGTCACCAGCACACACTGTACAAGCAGGAGGCTGGCTATACACAAACCTAAGATTCTAATTAAGGTAAGAGACGGAAGCTGGAAATAGGAAACTAAACCTGGCCAACTCCAGCAATCTGTTGACGTGCATTAATTATCCATCACGTTTAGATGCAAGAGGATGCACTGCAATATCGGCCCATTACAGCCATAATCAGGGTCACCAACTCACTGGAGGAGGAACTGAAGAGCTGCGTTTTAACATTGTCAGGAGAAGGCCTAATTCACAAAGAGAGGACCTATGGGTAAGTATACCGAGTGTACAATATTGTACTGTATGGACTAAGTAAAGCCACTTCTGTTTAAGAATATAACTTCATGATCAGAATAGTCTAGCCCTAACATTAAATCTCATTACTGTACTTATGATCAGTGAATAGTGAACTAAATGTGGATTTATTTTCATTTAAAAACTTACAAATAATTTGCAGTATTAATGTATTTTCCCTAAAAATCTTTTTTTTTTTAAAACCATCCCCCCAAGTTATCATCATCATCATTTATTTATATAGCGCCACTAATTTCACAGCGCTGTACAGAGAACTCATTCACATCAGTCCCTGCCCCATTGGAGCTTACAGTCTAAATTCCCTAATATAGACAGACACACACAGACAGAGAGGGAGAGACTAGGGTCAATTTTGATAGCAGTCAATTAACCTACAAGTATGTGTTTTTGGAGTGTGGGAGGAAACCCACGTAAACACGGGAAGAACATACAAACTCCACACAGATAATCCATGGTCGGGAATTGAACTCACGACAACAGTGCTGTGAGGCAGAAGTGCTAACCACTTGGCCACTGTGCTGCCCAGATTTAGCAAGTTGATAGGTTTGCAATGCAAGTCACCTACCTCCATTTATAAAAGGCACTGGATCTCCCCCAGCACTTAAATAGAAACCAGAGACCAGATCGGTGTAATGTGAATGGTTATTTGAAATAAGGATTTGGCCTGACTACGGGGCTTGGTCAGTCCATGAAAGGAAATGTTAGCTGACCTAGAAGTATCAGAAGACATCAGTATGAGTAGAACTCTATGATCCACAAGATCAGACATAATGTTGGCCAGATGTTTGCAAACCTAATTGCCTTGTTTTATCTTCCTCTCACTATAGGTGTGATGACATTGACCCAGGCAGTCCAGGCGAATACAGCATCACTTTTTCACCAAGCCAAATGGGTGTGGTAAAATTGTATGTCAGATTCAACTGCAGACAGTTCCGAGATGTGATAAGCTGCCATAATATGGAGGTTCTGCCATCTGAAATTACTGAGGAGAGTCACGTGATCAGAAAACAACCAGCTGTTACCTGGTCTTCCACCAATACAGGACACATTTCACAAGAGATTCCATAACCTAATCCTAGATTCATCAGCTCTTATCGTATATCCTAGAACTAAAATAACTCACTGATCACCAAAAGTTCAGCAAAATGGTTTAAATCAGAACCATTTTATGCTACTCAATCTCAAGTGTTCCACAATACTCATGGATGCCCAGAGCTGGATGAAATTATTTAAAAGTACCATTTAGCAATGATAAAATAATTATTTTGGGTTTCTAAGTTGCATTTAACTCCTTTGACTTTGTCCATCCATTAGTACAGTGAAACACTATCAACTCCCCGCAGCTTGAGCTTCAATATATTCATGTTCAACAGCAAGCTCGTATTTAGAACCATTATATTTATATATTAAGGATTTGAAATAAACATAATACAGTATTTACTGTGCTCTTTATTATCTTTGTACGGTGTTCAAGAAAGAAACACAAATGTTAGATTGTGGTAAGCTTGGAAAATTTCCAAATTAAGATACAATAATAAAAAAGGTCAAGAGGGATTCTGGACAATTCTCCAATACAATAATGTCCTACTCAAGTCTCTTTTTTTCCCCATGGGCTTGTGGTTTAAACCTAAACAGTGCCAATTCTATTACTAGTGTTTATGCTGCCAGCGGTGTTTGTTTCTCTCTCTTATGGACACCGTCCGCACCAGCGCGTTTCACTGAAATCATACACCTGCTAAATGAAATATTGCTGTAACTACATCTTTATGGAAACACCAATGTGACAGAACTGACCAAGTTATTATTAAAGTGAAACAAAATCATTAGGGACTAGGAAAAGGGTGCAATAAAAAGGTAAAAGAGAACACCGGCAATCCTCATATTAACCAATAAACAATATAAAAACATCAGAATCTGACTGGTCCCAAAAACTGATAAGCACTCACTGCTTCCTAAATAAGGTTACTGCCAACCTCAATCCAGGAGGAGAGAACAGATAAGAATGCTAGATGTGTAAATCAAAAATATTGTGCATTATACAAAGTATTACATATAGTTTATTAGAAATAGGAAATTATAGTAAAAACATGTATTCATGTGTAAATCAACAGAGATAAGCATAGATATGGAAACCAACACAGCTTCTTTAAAGGAACTGCGTAGCCTATAGACAAAATTCTCAAAATTTAAAAAAAACAAACAAACAAAAAAAAAACCCGATGAAATTCAAAGGGATCTGTTTATTGTGGAAATTGTCAGTTATATCAATCCCCAAAGCAAAGGGTATTAAGCAGGGTTGAAAAAAACTTTCCAGTAAAAAAAAAACTAATTCCGAAATAATTTCTCGTAATAACGAGTCCTCAATTTGCTCTCAAATATAGAGTATAAGCATTCAATGTTTATATCTAGCTAGAAGGAAGCCATATAAAGAGTATATGTGACTCTAGTTGAGATGCAATCTTGACTTTAAAGAAGACTATGAGTGAACATACCTGGGCACTGCTTATTTCAGAATCAAAGGTAAAACCAAATAAGTGATACTTTCAACTTACAGACCTTCTGCTGGGGTTATAATATTGAGCTTCACACCAAACAAGAGTTCTGATCTTGGTATTCAAATGATCGTAATATTCAACAAATAAAACAGGCTAACGCGTTTCTTCACTAGAGAGGATTTCTTCAACCGTTTGCTTTAGACTCAGAACTTTCTCATATATTTTCTCGTTTAGTATTAAAGAGAATGTAAATTTATTGGCTGTATATACCTTAATGGATCCTTTATTACATGTATATATTGTTCTGAATTTGTTGTCCTTCTTAGAAAAATCTGGCAGAGATGTTTGATTTCATTGTCTGCATTGAGTACAATTAATTTCAAAGAGTAATTTTTTGTACTATCCAAGGGCAACCATAATAAATAACTCATATTATGAAGGCATTGCTTAAAAGGGCGGATGGCGCTAAAAAAGGATAAACCATGTATCTGATAGAAGAATATACACAAGCCCATAATTTAAATAATCTGACAAACAGTAAAAATGGTGAACCCCGAAAATGATTCTTATTAAGACAGTGGTACAGGACTCTAAAAATAGTGGAAGTTGTCAGCGAGGGGTCCAATAGAAAACTCCAGCACAAGAGTTTGCAGAGACAACCATCCAGCTAGCAGCACTAAATATACTTTAAGAGCAATGTCACTGATAACAGACTAATCAACAATTACAGTAAACGCTTGATTGAAGTCATTGCTGCTCAAGGGGGTCACATCAGTTACTAATAGTAAAGTTTTGCATAACTTTTCTGGCAAAAAAAATAAAAATGGAACATTGGATCAGTTTAATCAATACAAGAAGGAAAAAGTATATCCCTTTGTGTGTTATTTGGGGTATTGGATTCTTGGTCTATTTGTATGACTTAGATGGAGATCTGAACACATTTAAGGTCACACTTATGCAGTAATTAGAAGTATTCTAAAGGCTCACAAACTGTCTAGCACCACTATCTAAGTATCTGATGGATTCAGTATGAAGAGAGGAAGGGGGTAGCGACCACATTATAAACATTCCAATAATAAAGCCAAGTTTTATTTCTTATTTGGAAGATTTTGCCTCTCATTAGCAGGATGGAGTCAATAACAAGCAGCAGGTCAGGATAGAGACATTGAGGTAACCAAAGCTTACCCATCATCTTCTCCACTTAACAGCAGTTTTACGGAGGTCCCAGCACTCCACCAATCAAGTTCAGCTTTTCCTTCTGCACAATGTTAATTGACAGGTCTTAAGGAAGGCGGAGAGCAGCCCTAGATATTATGCCCTCTGTGTAGTCGCCAGGATATATTACAGACACAAAACTTTGATATAAATACTTTAATTCTTACATAACAGAGGCGTATCTGCATCACTGCATTCCAAGTACTATACACTTCTAAGCACATTTATTACATTTGCCTGATCAGGTTGCGGTGTCCCATCCCAATCAGCTGCTGCCAGTGCATGAAGCAGAGAAAACTAAGGTTCTGAACTGGAGGAAAACATTTTTTTCCATGATACAGTCTGTATAACAAGGTCTCATAGTGCACATTTCTACCTGTGATAAGTCATTAAGCGCAGACTCCTTTTACCATCTTATACACCCCATAGGTCTTTCAGCAATCCCATCCTGCTGCCAGAAGTGGCCAGCAGGCTTGACTTGTCCTCACATATAAAGCCTACTTTACAGACAGGGTACAATGAAACTTGCTGCAGTTCTCATCACTGGCGGACATTAGTTGAACGATGTGTTAAAATATCAAAGAGCATCCTGAGTCAAGTTTTTCACTTTATTCATATTGTGGTCAATGGCAGTATGGAGGAACTGGACCCAACTGGATTCGGTATCAGGGCATACATGGCTGGCACTGGAAGAGAAACAACATGTGTTGAACCATAGCTGTTTATTCATCATTACACAAATTGAATGTATTGTCACATGTACATACCCACTCCCTGCCCTCCCTCTTTCCTGTGCTGTCTCTTTAGCAATAGGTTTACCTCGTTTTCCATCACCCTTGCTCCCTACAGTTTGCTTCCTCTCTTTCTATTCCATGTAAGTAGTAATAAAAGTTTTCACAAAAAATATAAAATGGTTTCAGGAGAGATCTGAAAATATCCAAGATAAACGTTGTGATCATGGGGGAAACGTTTTCCTACGTACAACAGACTTCCTGTCCGTAATCTCATTTGTTTTAGGTATAGGAGTCTATTATAGATAAATACCCCCCTACTTTGTGTTATTTCAACTCACTGTTTTAGCAGCAATCATGCCCAGGACCAATTCTGTTAGAACAATGATTGTGCATATTGATCAACAGATCTATGACTGGTAATGTTTTACTGTCAGATTGGAACACAAGGCAGGGATAACTACCACCTGAAGGTTGTCTGGTCAAACCTATAGAAGAAGGATGATGGCCTGTCTATCTCAATATGAATACTCAAGGAGCCACAAACCTTGTGATCTCAAGTACTTTCTTCAGCACAGAGGATAACTTTGCTGCCTAAATAAAAATGGAAGAATAGTTTCATTTAATCCAATATATGAAATGGTAGGAATACAATTATTTATGATATCACAGATACCAAAACATTTTGAAGGGCAAACAAACGTCAGAGAAAAAGGCAAATATGAGAAGAAAAGCTAAGGAACAAATATATATTTCATAGGAAGGAAATAATACATGAAGGGAAAGACACACAAAGTAGGGAAGAGAAATGCGGAACCAAAAGTAAAAGGTGTGGATGCAGGGATCACAGGCGAGGACATGGGAGGCGAGGGCGGGAATGACAGAAGAGAGCATGGGAGGCGAGGGAGGGCATGGGAGGCGAGGGAGGGCATGGGAGGCGAGGGAGGGCATGGGAGGCGAGGGAGGGCATGGGAGGCGAGAGCGGGAATGACAGGCGAGAGCATGGGAGGCGAGGGCGGGCATGGGAGGCGAGAGCATGGAAGGCGAGGGCGGGAATGACAGGCGAGAGCATGGAAGGCGAGGGCGGGAATGACAGGCGAGAGCATGGAAGGCGAGAGCATGGAAGGCGAGGGCGGGAATGACAGGCGAGAGCATGGGAGTCGAGGGCGGGAATGACAGGCGAGAGCATGGGAGTCGAGGGCGGGAATGACAGGCGAGAGCATGGGAGGCGAGGGCGGGAATGACAGGCGAGAGCATGGGAGGCGAGGGCGGGAATGACAGGCGAGAGCATGACAGGCGAGGGCGGGAATGACAGGCGAGAGCATGGGAGGCGAGGGCGGGAATGACAGGCGAGAGCATGGGAGGCGAGGGCGGGAATGACAGGCGAGAGCATGGGAGGCGAGGGCGGGAATGACAGGCGAGAGCATGGGAGGCGAGGGCGGGAATGACAGGCGAGAGCATGGGAGGCGAGGGCGGGAATGACAGGCGAGAGCATGGGAGGCGAGGGCGGGAATGACAGGCGAGAGCATGGGAGGCGAGGGCGGGAATGACAGGCGAGAGCATGGGAGGCGAGGGCGGGAATGACAGGCGAGAGCATGGGAGGCGAGGGCGGGAATGACAGGCGAGAGCATGGGAGGCGAGGGCGGGAATGACAGGCGAGAGCATGGGAGGCGAGGGCGGGAATGACAGGCGAGAGCATGGGAGGCGAGGGCGGGAATGACAGGCGAGAGCATGGGAGGCGAGGGCGGGAATGACAGGCGAGAGCATGGGAGGCGAGGGCGGGAATGACAGGCGAGAGCATGGGAGGCGAGGGCGGGAATGACAGGCGAGAGCATGGGAAGCGAGGGCGGGAATGACAGGCGAGAGCATGGGAAGCGAGGGCGGGAATGACAGGCGAGAGCATGGGAAGCGAGGGCGGGAATGACAGGCGAGAGCATGGGAGGCGAGGGCGGGAATGACAGGCGAGAGCATGGGAGGCGAGGGCGTGAATGACAGGCGAGAGCATGGGAGGCGAGGGCGTGAATGACAGGCGAGAGCATGGGAAGCGAGGGCGGGAATGACAGGCGAGAGCATGGGAGGCGAGGGCGGGAATGACAGGCGAGAGCATGGGAAGCGAGGGTGGGAATGACAGGCGAGAGCATGGGAGGCGAGAGCGGGAATCACAGACGAGAGCATGGGAGGCGAGAGCGGGAATCACAGACGAGAGCATGGGAGGCGATGTTGGGAATGACAGGCGAGAACATGGGAGGCGAGAGCGGGAATCACAGACGAGAACATGGGAGGCGAGAGCGGGAATCACAGACGAGAACATGGGAGGCGAGGACGGGAATCACAGACGAGAACATGGGAGGCGAGAGCGGGAATCACAGACGAGAACATGGGAGGCGAGAGCGGGAATCACAGACGAGAACATGGGAGGCGAGAGCGGGAATCACAGACGAGAACATGGGAGGCGAGGACGGGAATCACAGACGAGAACATGGGAGGCGAGGACGGGAATCACAGACTAGAGAATGGAAGGCGAGGACGGGAATCACAGACTAGAGAATGGAAGGCGAGGACGGGAATCACAGACGAGAACATGGGAGGCGAGTGCAGGAGAAAAAGACAGTAAGCAATACATACATTGAGGCGTACGGCTACATGATTCATCGGAGGGTACATGCTCAGGGCCAGTTCATCCACACTAAAAATAATAAAAAGAAAAACAGGCTTTTAACAATTTACATGTACAAGGGAACATTTTGTTGATCAGGTGTCTAAATGTTTGCATTTATTTGGGACTCAGGGGCTAAACTACACAATGCCTTGTTATCAGATTCAGTGCATGATGCAGCAGGTCAATGTACAGTGCTAAAATTTGATTATTATTTCAAATTGAAAGGACAGCAAAGAAATATGCAGTCCATTCATCTGATGGGGGATTTTAACTCTCGACGTAAATTGGAACAATAAATCTAACTGTTCTGGCAAAGGAAGACAAGTTTTATCTATTTTTATAAATCCTAGATGGAAGAGAGTTATACTAGTGATACTAGTTGATAGAAAGCTGAGTAGCAGCATATAGTGTCAGGCAGTGGCTGCAAAAGCAAAGGCAACCCTGGGGGATGCATGATAAAGTGCACATCATGCAGACATATTACCCCCATTATATGTAACTAGTTAGACAACATCTGTATTACAGGGTACAGTTTGTAGCACCTCACTGTGAAAAGGAACTTGGGGCGATTCAAAGGCAGGTTACATTATAAATAAAGGGAATATAAATGTTAGTGTCTAAATAGAGGTTAGAAACACTAGGTTTGTTTACTTGAAAACAATATCTTAAAGGTGACCTTATTCATATGTATAAATAAATCTGAGGTCAATATTACAATTTGTCCAAGGAATTTTTTTTTTATACCAAGTACCATACAGAGAAAATAAATTGCAAATGGGGAAAAAAAAAGGTTCATTGTCGTGCAGGTAAGGATTTTTTTTAATATAAAATGATTATTTATTAGAAGGGTGGTTGCGCTGTAAAATTCCTTAGGACAAATTCACTAATGGACTGGATGCCTTTCTTACAAAGAGTGGTGTCAGTGACTATAACTGGCATTATGGAGGAGATTGGTCCAGGGAATTTATCAGATTGGGAGTTTGTATTGCCTTCCTCTGGATCAACACCATTAGAGTGTATGGAAAGCTGCACTTGATGGACCTTTTCCAACCATCACAACTACATAACTCTGCTATTTTACAGACATCATATGTTCTTTGCAGGACACATACAGCCCACATGTAATTGTGGGCAAAGCTGTTGTAAACCATATCTAATTTACATAATGTATGAAATGGTGACATGAAAGTGGATGAGATTGTACTACTGATAGGAGGGACAAGTAGTACAAGTAAGACATCAATAGCTTAGATTATTTTTGTTCCATGTGTTCAGTTCTGAAATACGCTTTCCAAATATATACATATATAATACAAACATATTGGTTCAACAAGTAATACATCCACTTAGGATTTTTCATTCTTAAATCAACAGACATTTCAAGTAGGTATTGTAGTGTAATAATAATAATAATAATAATAATAATAATAATAATAATAATAATAATAATAGAACAAATTAAATTGAAAAGTCTGTAAGATGATTATAAAATATTCTGCTGTATATCAATAATCCCTGATAGTATGGTTTGTGGGAATACATAATGAAGAGAACACAATCAGACTCCTTATACCTGGGGCTGACTTCCTGTGTAATATCTGCCAGGTCATCTAGCTGGGCCACCTGTTCTGCGGTCTCCACCTTCCCATGGGCCTTCAGGGTCCCAAGAACCTTCTTCAGACAGGCCTTAGAGGCCTTAATGAGGCCCAAGCAGGGGGCTATAAGCCTGTGATCTGCCTCAGACCAGTACGTATCCTGGTTCCCACGAGCACCAATTTCATCATCTTCTAGGATGTCACTGAAAGGATCCTCTCCTCCGGTCACAGCCTGCCAAGTTACAGGGAAACAAAATATTTTATATAAGCTAAATATCAAAACAAAAATGAATAAATAAAACCAAAACAAAGACATAATATAGTACTGAACAAGTTAACGGTCAGATTGTTTTTCTTGTTCAAAAAGAAGTATGAAAGGAAAACACCAAGCAGTTTAGTTTATAGCCTGCAGCTGCATTTTGTCAGTTGGCAAAATCAAGGTCTTATTGTTTGCATAGATTTTACGCTGGCTCGGTGCTTTGTAAGATACACACCAGCTCTTTGTTACTTGTTAAACTCAAGGGAGTAAATGTATCATACCCCGGTTTGTTCAACTCGCAGGAGTTCGGTGTCTTCGCAGCTTAAATTTAAAGCGGCGCTGCCTTGTAAAGGGAAACTTCCCTTTACAAGGCAGCGCCTCTTTAAATTTAAGATGCGAAGACGCCGAACTCCCGTGAGTTGAACAAACCGGGGTATGATACATTTACCCCAAGGTCTTATGAGGTGCATACATAATGCACCTGGTTAGTAGCAATATTTCTAGAAATATATTGAAATGTAATTATACCCACATCTAATGTATTTTGCTGTAGTCTGATTAGCCTTGAGATATGTACTTTGCTACTTGTTGGAATAATGCCTTATATTATAAGCTTGCACGATTACGATATGGAAACGTAATCTGAACTTCAAAAACTGATGTCTTAGTAAAGCAAAGTTCTTGCAAACACCAGACCTGTGAGTGTGTTTCACTAACTCTCTGGCCAGCCATATTGATACACCTTATCTGATGACTGACCTCTCAAGAAATATCCCTGAAAGTACTAACATAAACATTATTCTATGTGAACTGTAGAAACGCTGTGGTCTTTCTTCTTAGTTAAATGAGAACTTGACTTTAGAAGGTTTAAATTAAATGTATTTCTCATTCCTTTCACACACTCTCAAAACATCCATGTTGGAGAGGAGGATAGACATGCCAGCCAGCATGTCATACACTCAATTGTTGGGCACAGGAACTGGCACTTCTGTGGCGTCCAGCCAGTTGTGCACCTCATCTATAGTATTACAGAAGTAGGACGGTCATTGGCAATAACTTTTAGGCAGTGAGGGTATAACATGGTATGTAAGTAGCTTCCTGCAGACGTTGCTTGACCAAGTGAACTTTGCTCTCTGCAGTTGCATATCCAACAAAAGCGATGGTACACAAGTACTTGTATTGGAGAAAATAGCAGCCCTTATAGCACACAGTTTGGAGAACAAGTATACCTGTACTTGTAGCCAGCAGTCAGGCTGCTCTGGGAGGTGCCGGATTGAGGAGATAAAGAAAGCATATGATTGGCCATCCCAGACTGTGAAATGTTATCTTTGCCCAGCTGTTTAGTGAGCCGCCTTACCAGGAAGGTCCCTACATTCTTTCCCACGGAGCCCTCAGTTATACCACAAATCTTAAATTGCTTTGTATAGGCAAGTATTCCTGGTCGTTCGGGTGCTGGTGTAATTTAAGCACCTGCGATTGCCTCTCTTGTATTCATATGTCCATATGGGAAATTCAGCAGAATAGAAAACAAAAGTGAAGATTCCATTATTAGGAGAATGATCACTATGTTAGTGGCAGCTCAGTTCAGATGCAACCAGATCACCTGATATCAAGGCCACGCCCCTCTTACTTCTAGAATGTTTAATTCTGATAATATCATTACTTGGCACATAGTCTGTGCAACCACTGCCTGGAACTTCCATAGCTCCTCCTGACTGTCAGAGGAAACAATCTAGTTTATGCTAGGCAGCGTCCTTAAAGGCTTGTCTCCATGTCATGCCACCAAAAATGTCATGTTGCAGATGCATTTTTTTTTATTTAATTACATTTTCCACATATGACAAAGAGTAAGGACATTTATAAATAATGAAGGGGGGGGGGGGGGAGGAATACAGATATATGCAAGGTTGATACACCAATTTACCAGCTGAATTTGTGAGCAGCCACTATCACCACAAGTAAGGTGGTTTAAAATCTAATCATTAAAACAGGTCAGGTAGTTTGAGACTGATCATTTTAATTCCAGTTTGGTTGAATAATACTTCGCTTAGTCCACATATGATCTCATTTAAGAGTTAAAAAGAGTAAATTATAAGTGGAGAAAGAGAGGAAGAAGGTGCGGGAATAGAAGAGAGAGGGAAATAAGTTTACAAGGGATAATTGGGGGATGAGATGGATGAGGAATTTAAAAGCCTATACTAACACTGTCTTTTTAGACAAGGCCCCAAATTGCACGTCTTGTGTCCGTTAAGCACTGGGGTTTGAAGCATGAGGATAGCTGTATAACATGGGTGTCTGTGTCACTGGAACATTGGTACGGAGATAGTTGATCGGATAAGAGTGAACTTATGCGAACATACCACATAAAACAACAATACAACATTGACATTGTGTAATACATTATATACGTAAGCACATTTTTAAAAAACGAAAGGAGAGAATGATACCTGTTCCATCTCTTCTAAGGCATCCTTGACAACACCAAGATACCCGGATATGATGGACGTAACCGCTGCATGGTTATCTGTGAAGGACATACAAGATTTCATAGAATAAACATACAGGAGCAATAAAATATATTACACATTTACTATCGAATGCTGAGAACATTTCTGAAACAAATGTGTGTGTAGTTATTATGCACTTTAGAACCATCTGTCAGATGAAAGTCATACATTGCAAGTTGGCCTAATTGCTACTTTTAAACCTAAATTATATATTTCAAATGTTATGCAACCAAGTCACTATGAAGGTCACTGCTGTCCTGGATTCATAAGTGTTACATTCTATCAGAAAAGTGTGTACACATTTTATTTTATAAATCACTGGTTGGAGTAAGTACAAATAATGGGAAACAGAAATGAACACGGGATTAGGTGAGAAATTGAGAAGTGGGTCACATTAGGTTAGGACACGGACACTCTGTTGGGAGTCACAGAGTAATAGAACGGTCAGATAAGATAAGTTGGAAACTTGCAATGACTTACCTTTAGGAATGTGTGCAAACTGGTCACAAGCCTCCCACACACTGCCTGTGGATACCAGCTGTGCCTGGGACAGACTACAACGACATAATAGGTGAGAATCAGAGATGAAGGGCATACACTAATGTATCTATGTACTTTAGCCTCAATGCTAGTTATCAGTAAGTAATACCTCTGTATACGTGAGCTCAGTATGACTTCTATCAGCTGTATGGTGCCCTCAATCACATCTGCTACCGCCTCTCGCACCGTCTTACGCAGAGTGGTACCTAAATACAGGGGAAAGGAATATATTGCGGTATGGTATTTGATGGCTGGACAGTTTTGCAATGCACAACACAGTGAGGACTACTAAAAGGTACCCAGACACATTGTGACCCTGCTGGCCAATTAGGTTGTTGTTGACCACATTTGCTCTCGCCTGCAGTGTTCATGGACTCAAAGCAACCACTGATCACAAGGTTCTCTGATCTTTCAGTCTGGTGGAAAACGCAACTAGACGATGACTGCACTAATAAAGCCCCATAGGATGCGGCTGTTTACCCTGAGCATTCAATGGCCAGGTCTTCCTAATTTGGCTACACACGTGCATGGCCAAAAGGCCAGATCTGCCCTTGGATGGGCAACTTTTCATATGCCTGCTAAACGCAATACAGAGTTTGAGATCAGATACTTCTTATTGGAAAAGGACCTAAATTACTTGAAAATACAACAGTTTATTAAACCTATAATTAACTGATCTAGTACGAAAAATTATTGTATATCACTCACAAATACAGTGACTTGTAAACATATTCAGACCCTTGCGCAGGGCTCTTTTTTTACTGAATATAAAAAAAAATTCTACATTGAAATTTTGTTCCCTTTGATATTTCTATATTGTAGCACTTAAATGCAAGATTAGTTTTCATAGTACATTGTAAATATACGGGCACCACCAGGATTTCAAGAGCAAGCGGTGAGTGGGCGCTGCTGACCAAATCCCTCCTGATTGAGTGAAATGTCTCCCACATTTTCTGAATAGAAAAATCCATAGTTGAGAAAACATTCATTTATAGGTAGCAGCGTAATCATCGGTGCTTTACAAATGGGAACAAACATAGCAATAAAACAAGATTGTGTACTAACAGACAAAGAAAGCCCTGCTCGAAAGTCTACTGTCACGCTTCAATGCAGAAATCACAGCTAAGGAGCCTGGAATATGGTGAAATACTGAATATTTTTTGCAGATATTTTTCCAGAAAATGCAGTAAGGTACAAACCGGATGGTGTAGATATAGAACAAGGATTGCAGAGATGCAGAAAGGTGAACCAGGAGCACAACAACAATGACCAGCAAGGTATACTGGGAGTGGCAGGTATAAATAGAGAGAGAATCAAGTGCAGGTGATTAATTAGTGCAGCAAGGTACTCATAGTAGCAGGAAGAAACAAGCACAATAGCAGCACCTCTGGAAAATAAGAGGTACTGTGGGAGAACATTCAAAGAACACAATAAAGTCCAATAAATCCCAGAGGCAGGAGCTGCCGGGATGAAGCAGAATCCTGACAATGCTGCAGTGGAAGAGAGGCAGATCCTGACAGTACCCCCTTCCCCTTAAGGTGGATTCCAGACGTCCGTATTACCAAAAGTGGTTAAAACAGTCTGAATCGTAGTCCATTGTAAGGGGCCTGGCATGCAAGTCCTCGTCTAAGGGCGGAAAAGAGATGGAGATAATGCCAGAGGAAAATTAGCTCTCTTCTTTAGCCTTTTATTCTTGCAAGCATACCTCGAAACAGGAGCCTGAACCAATTGGGTGGAGCACAGTGTTATCTCTTGGCCTGATGTGATAGGTGGTATTGCCGAATGTACAGAGGCCCCACAAGATGGCATAGCAGAAAATGTTGCAAACTTGCCGATTACTGCCTCAGTAAAGGATTGCAAGTCCGTTAGGATGTAGTGATCTGTCTCAATAAATGAGTTTACCCATTCCAAAGCATCCCCACTAAAATGAGATATTAGTCACTGGTTGGAGTAAGTACAAATAATGGGAAACAGAAATGAACATGGGACTGGGCACACTTGGAGTAGGACCCGGACTGGGCACACTAGGAAGACTGGAAGAAGCCTCAGACTGGACAGCACCAAGTAAGAACTCGGGCTGCACCGTCGTAAATGGCGACTCGGGCTGGACCGTATTGACTGGCAACATCTCTTAAGCAGATTTGAGGGGCAGCGCTCTCTCTGAGGCAGGCTGTAGGGGCAGCGCCCTCTCAGAGGCAGACAATGTCTCTGGAACAGAGACAGAGGCTTGCGACTCGGAACTGGAGGAAAAGGCCGGCGACTCGGAGCCGGAGGAAGGCACCTCAGGACAGGCGGCAGAAACTGGCACCTCAGGACAGGCGGCAGAAACTGGCACCTCAGGACAGGCGGCAGAAACTGGAGTTGGTAGATTGGGCCTCATCCCAGGGAGCAGAACACACTGAAATTTGGAAACGGGAAGTGAAGCGCAAACAAATGAAAATGGGAAAAAACAGAAGACGGTTCTGAAGGCTGTTGTGGTCTGCGGAGAGCACAGTCTTATAAGAAGTGAACATTACTGGCACAGTAAAGACATAATTTGTTAGGTCTTCTGTGCCGCTGCTCCTCTTCGGTGAGATGGGGGCCTGGATCACCTGTGAAACTGGAGTTTGTTACACTATAATTCTTGGTAAACTGCAAATTAGTAATAGCACTAATAAAAAGTGCGGATTGCACAGACTCAGCAGCAGAGAAAGTTTTTTGAGGTAAATCAACAGTATTTGAATTGTTAGAAACGGAATCTAAGTTTCCATAGTGGATCCATAAGTAAGGCAGAAAACTGAACCAGCTGTGATCGCAATAAAATTATATCTGCTTGTACAGTCTGTAGATGAGGAAGCTCAGTGATTTGTAAGGCAAACATTTTGCAGGAGGAAGTGAATAAATACAATTGCAGAAAAAAATCAAATCAAAAAGGAATAAAACTCTGAAGCAGAATCTTTCACACGGCTCCAAAGCTGTTTTTTGGGCTGGTCATACGGTCACGCTTCACTTCAGAAAATAACAGTTAAGGAGCCCAGAATATGGTGAAATACTGAATATTTATTGCAGATATGTTTCCAGAAAATGCAGTAAGGTACAAACCGGATGGTGTAGACATAGAACAGGGATTGCAGGAAGATGCAAAAAGCAAATAACAGGAACACAGCTGATGAATGTGAACAGGTAGTTTGTAGAAATCCCAGGGAACAGGTGAACTAGGAGCACAACAACAGCACAGCAACATATAACAACAATGACCAGCAAGGTATACTGGGAGTGGCAGGTATAAACAGAGAGAGAATCAGGTGCGGGTGATTAAATAATGCAGCAAGGTACTCATAGTAGTAGGAAGAAACAAGCACAATAGCAGCACCTCTGGTAAATAATAGGTACTGCGAGAGAACATTCAAAGAACACAATAAAATCCAATAAATCCAACAGGCAGGAGCTGCCGGGATGAAGCAGCATCCTGACGATGATGCAGAGGAAGAGAGTCAGATCATGAATCCTACAATCTATAGGAAAACAGTAATTTGAAACATGAGGTTAAGAGCCACGTAGAGCATACTGGTCCATCCAGATTGCAATGGGAAAAGTAAGTACTTAGTGGGGCTATATGTTCTATTCAGACAGCAATGTTGGTTTGGGGATCAGAGGGCTGTTTCAGAATATAAAGGGAATAAATGTAAGTTTTGTGTGAACTCTGTAGAGGGGAGGTCGAAAAGCATTAGGACATTAATAAGATAGTTCTGGAATTTGATAAGCTTGTCTGAACAGGGCAGTTTTCAGGAAACACTTGAAAACTTGGGAGCTAGGGGAAATTGTTGTACATGGAGTAAATTCTACAGAGAGGATACAGCCCAAAAAAAGGGTCAGCTGTGAAATTGAAGACTAAAAATCAACCTAAAGAAGCAAGAGGTAACGTAATGTGAATGAGTGAATTAGGAAAAAGATACAAAACAATGCATCCATGTGTTTGGATTTCCAAGTGGACACTGGGTTCAAATATCAGGAAGTGGAGGCCAAAGCAGAATCAGAAACAGTTCCAGTGCTCTCACTATCACTGCTATAGCTTCTGGGTACGTTCTTCTACCTTTTGGGGCCATCCTGAAACAGTCCCAGGAGGCCGCGTCCTTTGAGTTCTCGGCAGCTAAGGCCAATCCCATTCTTGGTGAACACAGGGAGCTCTGCGCCCCTGGTCTGCCAGCGCCAATTGTGATTAGCACAGTTTCTTGTCTTACAGAGCATAACAATGTCTCAGCAGGACAATGATCCCAAACACAAGGGAAACGAACATTGGAGTGGCTCATTAATAAAAAGGCGAACGTCCTACAATGGCTCAGACTAAGCCCTTTTTCAATTCCATTGAGAATCCATTTAAAAATATATTAGGAAATGGGGGAGCACAACAGTCATCTGACCTGAATAACTTTGAGAAAATCTGCCTGGAAGAATCACTCCCAAACTGTGTGAAAACTGGTACATACTGCAATAGACTGAACGCTGCTATTATAGCAAAAATGTGGCTTCACTAAATAATATACTGTGGTCAATCAATGCAAAGCGAAAAGAATACTTCTGATTTTTCATCTTAAGATTTTTTTTTGTTTTTTGTTTTACAAAGGGACATGCACAAACCCTAACTACTAGTCTAAGGGCTAGATTTACTAAGCTGCGGGTTTGAAAAAGTGGGGATGTTGCCTATAGCAACCAATCAGATTCTAGCTGTCATTTTGTAGAATGTACTAAATAAATGATAACTAGAATCTGATTGGTTGCTATAGGCAACATCCCCACTTTTTCAAACCCGCAGCTTAGTAAATCTAGCCCTAAGTGTCACCAATCAAGGTCTACTGCTCACCTTGCTCCTTACGGAGGGAGTAATACAAAGCAGAAGCTGCCAAAACAGCATTGAGGAGTCCATCACTTAACTTCTGACAGTCCTATAACAAGCAGACAAGATAGAGGATGTGTTATTTAGAAAGTGACACATTATTATTTAATTGCATTTATACAACACCTACAGTAGATATTCCACAGCAGCACACATAAGTAGGAAAACAACTAGGTACATCTTACATAAATATATAAAGGGGATGAGGATGCACCCTCCTAGCAAGGTCTGATTATGTAAGAGGCAAAGGGTTATCGTGGCAGGGAACAATGCTGTTGTCGGAACTTCAGTGACTTTAGTAATGAATAAGAATACAACAGAATTGGGATATAAAGGAATGGTTGAAAACTTGTGGTTTTGTTGCATAATGAAACAGTGAGGTGTGTTACATCTGACCAAAGGCCTGTCCAGAAAGATTTCAGTGAACATTTGAAGGTTAGGTAGGTTGGAGAAGTCCAATTATTTGATGTAGTCAGTTGCTGCTCTGAAAACGTCAGGCAGGAGTGACTGATGACGATGTTACCTTAGTGGCCTACATGTAATCCTCATCGTCTACCGGAGGAATTACCCACCTCTCCTGATGGCACTGGAGGCTGAGAGTAAGCCAGGCTTATTTTGGTGGCTTCCTGAGAAGTGGCTTTAAAAGCTTGTTCTAAGAAAGCAGAAACAAATCAGAAAAACAGACATTAGATCACTGAAAGTCATGTACCATGTTCCTGGTCTCCTTTGAAATAAAGGGTGTGCTCTCCAATCAAACTTTCATTTCTGAATGATAAAGAAAATTAAAAAAAACATGTCATGCCTATGTAACAATTTTCTACCACACCATACAGTTCACTGACTCTGTAAATTAATATCCTTGGACTAGTGCTGCCACCTTTGACTCTGTCTTCGTCTTGGGTACCACAGGTACATCTCATCTTTATCAATGCACCTTTGTGTTCATCCAACCTGCCCTTTCCGCTTCACCATTCTCATGTCACAGATACAGAGACGTTCATAGTCCCTAACTTAACTTCAGTTTTTGTAAGGCATAAGTGAATGGTAGGAGTCCCACAGAGATCACATCAAAGCATGTACAGGCATCTATGAAGCCTTACAATAGCCCAACTCAAAAATCTGACCACCTGGCACAGAGCATAAAAATGACCAATGCGCTATAGAAGCCCACAGTTAGTCCCACAGTCTGTTAGTAGGGGCAAAGTACATTGCCAAGGATGCTGGCTGCGGCTCTGCCCCTTAAAAGCAGTGATCCTGCTCTATTTCCTCAATATTGTGGCCACTGGCAAAGCAGGACAGCAGGAAGTTGAGAGGTTACGCTTTAGCAGGAAGGCGGGCAGGCTAGATGTAGCAGTGACACATGATAGGACCATGGCTGAGCCAATGAAATAACACTGTTGTTATCCCGGTCAATGGACCTCATCATGTCAGTCATGTGTGTGCCCACTGCTTCCACCTATTCCAAGTTTAAGTGACATGACGCTTGTCAGCTGCTGTGGAACTAGAAGTCTAAGCAGGCACTGCCAGCCTCTGATAGGGCAAGCTAAAATTTGTAGTTTTACAGCTGACCGAGAGCCACGTTACTGAACTCGAATATATTCCCGTGTCATCAATGTGTCTCTGATAAGTTGTGTGAGTTTTTAAAATAGGCAATTTTTTTTATTTTTATTTTTTATTCCCTTGTGAAAAGCAAATGTTAACACCATGCAATTTCATTGTAACAATGGGATATTTTTCCTTTTGTCATAACCTTGTTACTTGAAAACTTTCCCAGATTTGGTTTATACTCAGAAAACCATATTTTTTCAGAGGGATATTACTTTGAAAGTCAATGTGTTATATTTATTCCAACTAAATATATTAACATGATCACTAACTATTGTAAACATTAATAGCTTCATTGGTCCAGATGTAGTAATGCAGTGGGAGTACTGTAATGTTTGTTGATACTCACTTACGTATGCATTTAATTTCTAAAAACAAGCTTTGAGAGATTGTGTTCTTTATTTCTTTAGATCTGAAGAAGAGAGGGGTCTCTTGAAAGTTTGCCTCAAAAAATGAATGTTTGAATTGCCGATAAAAGGTTCAAAATGTTAAGAGGAGTAATTTCCCTCCACAGAAAAAAAGTATAGAGCAACCAAAGCACTACTATTGGAAAGAGATGATTTATTATACTATTTTTATTTATAAATAAAATTGAAACCTCCGTCATGTATGTCCATTTCTTACAGTCCATAATGGAGGTAGCCAGTGTGGACTAAACACCAAATTTATAGTTCCCAGTGCATTCAATCCTGCCTGATCACCTAATTGGCTTCATACCTCAGTGATGTCTCTTAATTCCCTGTGACCTGATAGGCTACATTCTCAAGAATATTAGTTTGGCTCACAAAATGGCTGCCTCTCTTGTGTGTTGGTGACAAGAAAACTTAACCACTGACCTATTTCCTTTAACCAGTGTTCACAGCATACCCAAGTCAGCTGCAGTTAAACTCATTACTCATATAGGAAATATGATGGCAGGACAAGCTGTTTTGTAACAATTCCCCAGTTACGGTAGAAGTGGCCATATTTCTTTTTAAAACTAATAAATGGTGCTCATATAATGTCAAGAAAAATATCAGGGGTTGCCATAACAATATAAAAGTTTAGCACAGACAGATATAAATATAAGTAACTAATATGAGCAACTGCAATAACATACATTCATCACTGGCTTTGATATAGAAGTGAATCAGTAAGTGCTAATTATTTATTGGTAAAAAAAAAAAAAATATTGTTAAACAATTACTTTTACAACCCTATTTAACAGAATAGATCAGTTCTTGAAAAGTCTATTCATCATTGACAGCAAGCTTACATAAGGTCAATGATGAATCTCTCATGTTACCAGAGCCAGTTTCTTACCCAGTGTTTCCCAAAAGAATTGTGGATTAAAGTTGTTGTTTTCACTGGATTCCCCATCTGCACAAACGGAAGGCACCAAAATAAACCATATTAGTATTCTCAATAGTATTGTCTTGCTTTCAAAATAGTACTCGTCTTTACAGAAGTAATCATGTTTATTTATATTAATTAAAATTCTGCACAAACTAAGAAGATATGCATTGTTTTATTTAAACAAATAAATAAAATATAAAATAATTGAACAGGGAAATTGGCTGCAGACTTCAGAAAGATGCTCTGTTAAATGCAAATGTTTGTAAGTATAAAGCAAGTAGCTGAATAACACAAACCATATCAGTACCAGAATACATATAGCTAAAGAGATAAGGCTGATGGACAATGCAAATTTTAACGCTGACTCTTTTCTGGAGGAGTTTTTGGACATGACAACCAGCATCCTGTGTTAATAGTTTAATTTTTGTATGAAACACACATAAAAACCCCACAAAGAACTATATTTAAAACATCAACATAATCTTTGTCTGATGTGTTAAAGTAAGGAAGTTTACTAATTACTCCTCCCAAAGCACTAGTAAAAGAGTCACTGCTTGCTAAAATATAAAATAGTAATTTACTCTCTTGTACAAGATTGTGCTGAATCTATAGCAGATTGCTGCTAGCATTGGGGTTCAATGTAATTTTAAGGTCCTATTACCTCTCTGTCTGTATGTATTACCCAGTATTGTCTTATCAGTGTTTGTTCCCAATTGTAAAGCGCTACGGAATTTGCAGGCGCTATATAAATAAATGTTGATGATGCTGATGAAGGTTCACCAAGAAAATATTTATGTATCGAGTTAAAACATTGAATGCCTGTCTTGCCGTGTAAAACTAATACTTTATTGGTTTAAACTATTAATACTGTTTTTATATTGTTTTCTTCTAGTCCACTATTTTTAACATCTTCTTGGCAGTCGTTTTGTTTTCAATTTGTACAAGTTTGCTGTTGTTTATGTCTTGCATTTTTAAAACTGGGAGATCAGATACACAAATTGTCTATTTCAATATGTTTTGCAGATAACAACTACTTTGCATGACATCTACATCCAATCAAAACTGATCCCTCATCAGCACTAGGCACCATAAGACTGCAATTGTAACATATAGGGCGCCCCCTGCTGGCAGGTAGAATAGCTGCAGGAAAAACAATAATAGGAAGAAATTAATAAGTGTAGTAGGAAAACTGTAAGTAATAAAATATAAAACACCATCATACAAGGGCTCTTCCTCTGCATAGAGCCCCCGTTCACTAGCCCCTCCCTGGTGCAAGCCTGGACTATGACAGCCAAGTATTAACATGTGGTTACCAAACACCCACTCCTCATATTCTGTAACATCATATAAAGATCCTTCCACACAGACTAATCAGGTAAACCCCGTAGTGGGTTAAGGTAAAAGAGCCCGGACTCGCCTCGAACTTTCCCCAGCACAGCACGCAAATTATCCAGTAGTTTCTGTAACGGCTCCATAGTTCCCCGGAACCATAGGAGGCTGTCCACGAAAGCCCATCGGAAGAGAAATGACGGCACACATAGATGTCACTTCCTGTGTCATAGAGTCAGCGGCTCCAGGGATAGAACGGGAGGTGGTCATGTGACACTGCTGGAGGACAGTACTTATGGCTGTGTGAGAGGGGGAGGTTATTGGAGTTAGCAGGTTGTGCTGGTGCAGTTAGCAGGAGGAGAGGGGACAGGATGAATTAGCAGGTTGTGCTGGTGGAGTTAGCAGGTTGTGCTGGTGGAGTTAGCAGGAGGAGAGGGGACAGGATGAGTTAGCAGGTTGTGCTGGTGGAGTTAGCAGGAGGAGAGGGGACAGGATGAGTTAGCAGGTTGTGCTGGTGGAGTTAGCAGGAGGAGAGGGGACAGGATTAATAAGCAGGTTGTGCTGGTGGAGTTAGCAGGTGGAGAGGGGACAGGATGAGTTAGCAGGTTGTGCTGGTGGAGTTAGCAGGTTGTGCTGGTGGAGTTAGCAGGAGGAGAGGGGACAGGATGAGTTAGCAGGTTGTGCTGGTGGAGTTAGCAGGAGGAGAGGGGACAGGATGAGTTAGCAGGTTGTGCTGGTGGAGTTAGCAGGTTGTGCTGGTGGAGTTAGCAGGAGGAGAGGGGACAGGATTAATTAGCAGGTTGTGCTGGTGGAGTTAGCAGGTGGAGAGGGGACAGGATGAGTTAGCAGGTTGTGCTGGTGGAGTTAGCAGGTTATGCTGGTGGAGTTAGCAGGTTGTGCTGGTGGAGTTAGCAGGAGGAGAGGGGACAGGATGAGTTAGTAGGTTGTGCTGGTGGAGTTAGCAGGTTGTGCTGGTGGAGTTAGCAGGAGGAGAGGGGACAGGATGAGTTAGCAGGTTGTGCTGGTGGAGTTAGCAGGTTGTGCTGGTGGAGTTAGCAGGAGGAGAGGGGACAGGATGAATTAGCAGGTTGTGCTGGTGGAGTTAGTAGGTTGTGATGGTGGAGTTAGCAGGTTGTGCTGGTGGAGTTAGCAGGAGGAGAGGGGACAGGATGAGTTAGCAGGTTGTGCTGGTGGAGTTAGTAGGCTGTGCTGGTGGAGTTAGCAGGAGGAGAGGGGACAGGATTAATTAGCAGGTTGTGCTGGTGGAGTTAGCAGGTGGAGAGGGGACAGGATGAGTTAGCAGGTTGTGCTGGTGGAGTTAGCAGGTTATGCTGGTGGAGTTAGCAGGTTGTGCTGGTGGAGTTAGCAGGAGGAGAGGGGACAGGATGAGTTAGTAGGTTGTGCTGGTGGAGTTAGCAGGTTATGCTGGTGGAGTTAGCAGGAGGAGAGGGGACAGGATGAGTTAGCAGGTTATGCTGGTGGAGTTAGCAGGACAGGAGGAGAGGGGACAGGATGAGTTAGCAGGTTGTGCTGGTGGAGTTAGCAGGTTGTGCTGGTGAAGTTAGCAGGAGGAGAGGGGACAGGATGAGTTAGCAGGTTGTGCTGGTGGAGTTAGCAGGAGGAGAGGGGACAGGATGAGTTAGCAGGTTGTGCTGGTGGAGTTAGCAGGAGGAGAGGGGACAGGATGAGTTAGGTTGTGCTGGTGGAGTTAGCAGGAGGAGAGGGGACAGGATGAGTTAGCAGGAGGAGAGGGGACAGGATGAGTTAGCAGGTTGTGCTGGTGGAGTTAGCAGGAGGAGAGGGGACAGGATGAGTTAGCAGGTTGTGCTGGTGGAGTTAGCAGGAGGAGAGGGGACAGGATTAATAAGCAGGTTGTGCTGGTGGAGTTAGCAGGTGGAGAGGGGACAGGATGAGTTAGCAGGTTGTGCTGGTGGAGTTAGCAGGTTGTGCTGGTGGAGTTAGCAGGAGGAGAGGGGACAGGATGAGTTAGCAGGTTGTGCTGGTGGAGTTAGCAGGAGGAGAGGGGACAGGATGAGTTAGCAGGTTGTGCTGGTGGAGTTAGCAGGTTGTGCTGGTGGAGTTAGCAGGAGGAGAGGGGACAGGATTAATTAGCAGGTTGTGCTGGTGGAGTTAGCAGGTGGAGAGGGGACAGGATGAGTTAGCAGGTTGTGCTGGTGGAGTTAGCAGGTTATGCTGGTGGAGTTAGCAGGTTGTGCTGGTGGAGTTAGCAGGAGGAGAGGGGACAGGATGAGTTAGTAGGTTGTGCTGGTGGAGTTAGCAGGTTGTGCTGGTGGAGTTAGCAGGAGGAGAGGGGACAGGATGAGTTAGCAGGTTGTGCTGGTGGAGTTAGCAGGTTGTGCTGGTGGAGTTAGCAGGAGGAGAGGGGACAGGATGAATTAGCAGGTTGTGCTGGTGGAGTTAGTAGGTTGTGATGGTGGAGTTAGCAGGTTGTGCTGGTGGAGTTAGCAGGAGGAGAGGGGACAGGATGAGTTAGCAGGTTGTGCTGGTGGAGTTAGTAGGAGGAGAGGGGGCGGGAGAAGTTAGCAGGAGAGACAATAGAGGTGGAGTTAAAAGGGGAGGTGGAGCTTTATGGAAGAACACTGTAGATCAAAATGATTTGTGTTTTCAGGACAGTTGGGTGCTACCAAGTTTATGCTCTTATGTCATATATATCTAGAGTTGAGTGTTCTATAGACAATTTATCAAAGGGCGAAAAGCCTATTGGCAATAGAGCTTGTTTTTGCTTTGCCTTATATATGAAGATGTATAATTGCCATTTAATCACTGAGTAGAAGAAAATGACAGTGGTTATAATAATAGGGTGTACTCCCGGATAACTAATAATAACATTATTCCTTTATTGAACGTCGCTTAAAATCAAAATGAATTATTTCTGCAAGATGTAAATATTAAAATCAAGATTTAAAAGAGAGTAGCGTAAGAAGAAATGGTAAGCGATTAAAATGTATTTGATCAGGTGATGACTATTTGTTAGCAATGAACTTCAAATATTTTTTGATAAACAGTTTGTGAAGGTTTCAGTTATCAATAGATACTACTATAACAAACCGCTGTCTGTGTTATTATTGTACTGCAGGGAAGGTGAACGTCAAATCCTTTCTTTTATTCAATTCCACTTTCATTCAAAACATGCTCCTTGGCTGGTTCCCCAGAAGAACACCTCAAAAACATATTATTTTCAAGAATGGTATTATTTATAAAAGCAGTATATGGCTTACACACAAGTTTAATTATCTTAAATTGATGTCTTATAAATTTATATACACTAATGCCAGTCTGTGTCCTGATTATTATGGAAAATATTTAACGTTAATCGACTCTGTGCACTCCCGAATTCAACAAAAAGCGGATCAGAAGATACATGCGCTGATGAATAGGGGTGTGTAGGTCTGCTGTACTCTACTGCACAAGAGACTGTAGGATACATCCAAGACCTATGTGGAATATACATTTGAATAAAGAACCCGCATAAAAAAAACAAAAAAAACAATGTCACCTGTTAATAATATAAGAATCAATGACAAAACAGTTTAAAACAAAAAAATGTTTCTTTTATGGGTTTTTTTTTCCATGAAATACATTAGGATGATCTTAATGTCTACAGAACATAAAATACATTTTTACAGTCGCTAATGATTGCAAATACGTTATAGCTCTTCTAGCATCTGCCCCATTGTTTAACTGGAAAGAACATGCTTACACAAATCTCCTCTCTTTGGTCTATTTACCTCATTATACCACTGTGTGTGTGCAAGCCAGGAGCTAGCTGTTTAAAGAATAAACCCTGTATACAGCATTCCCCTGCAGAATCCCCGGGGCCTCATCTGTCCCTATGCAGGAGAACTGTTGCTGATAGGCCTCTTTACCACATATCCTTCCCCTTAGTATCGCCAACCTTGGTGGCGTGGACACCACATCTCTGAAAGAGCTTCCTTTACCACCTCAAGTGTCATCTCAACCACATCTATCAGGGCGTGTACTGGGCTCTTATCTTCTTGACACCTGAGAACCCTGTCCTCTCTCCACTCATAGCCCCTTATTTTTGTAACAAGGCGCTTATGAGCTCTTTCTAATGGTGGCTGTACTGTGACCCTGGGGTAGGTTTTCTGACACCGCACAAGTCCTACACAACCTATTCATTGCTAGGTAAAACCTGTTCCCTCATTCTCCCTTCCACTATGTGTCCGCCACCCACCTGAGTGTGCATAGCTTCCAACACCAAGGGTACATGAACCTGTAGAACTACTAGCTGTTCTACCATCCTCCCCTTCACAGCAGCAATTGAAAACAACACATTTTCTTTAAGAACATATGATGGCATACAGCCTGCCCAATTAACAGAATCCACCATAACATCAACATTAGCCTATTTAAACACATGTTGTAAAGTCATATCATTCCTCTTGTCTCGTGCAAAGTTTCTCAAATGCAACAGTTCTGGATAATTAGACCAGTCTATACCATCACCAACAGATGGGAGTGTCTCATCCACAATGTCACCAGCCAACTTTGTTTTCAGCTGTCTAGGCTTGACTGAATTCTGAGACCTTTGTGGAAGTCCTGCCATGACCCCCAGGATAACATTCTGGGATAGCAGCTCCCCACAATTGAGAGCTACAAACTGTAAGTTCCCTGGCAGATCCTTTAAGACCGGGCTTCCGACTAGTGACTTAGTTGCCGGCATATCCGTTGGACCAGCTCACAGCGGACCTTTTTCAAAAGGTGTTTATGGGGACTAGTGCACTTGGCTTTAAAGGTGTCCAAGCTCTCCAAAACTTGAAACGCCTCCAGTCTGACACCTTCACAACCGGACCTTGACCAACAGCAGCACCACATAGCATCTCTGACCAAACAGCGCTATGAGACACCGCTGACAGAACAGCCCTGTTTCGGGCTGAACAGTGCTGGGGAACACCTCGGGCTGAACAGTGCTGGGGAACACCTCAGGCTGAACAGTGCTGGGGGACACCTCCTTGGTTACTGGGACCTTAGGTTTACACAATCGGACACACTCTCTTCCATAGTGTTTACTAGGTGCCTCAGACAGAATGCAAATGCCACAGCTTTGTTACGTTCCTCGGCATGTTTATCAGAAAGAGTCTTTTCCTCATGGAGCAATTGTTCAAGCTTTCCACACTCTGCAGCCAGATGAAACCTCTTTAATTTGCATTCCACAAATTTCTTTACAGACTCACTTGATGTGTGCACCTCTTGCGGAACCATGACAACTTTTGTTTCAGCACAGCAATCTCTTGGTCTGTCTCCGTTGCTATCTCTTTAAGATCATCCATTGCTTTTTCTCTTTCTTCATACGACTTCTGCACCTCAGCTTTCAAAGATTTAAAAAACACATTTTCTTGCCCTCTCTGCTGCAATCTCTCTGCAGTTTCTTTAAGAGTTTCTACTGTTTTTTCTCTTTCCTCATATAATAATTTTTTCAAACAACTGTTGATTTGAGCTCCTCAACTCTTTTTCAATCCAGGAGATTTCTTCTCTAAAAAAATTCTCCAAGCGATCATACTCTTCCCTGGCCACATAATCTGACCCAGGTAACACCAGGTTTGTGCAGAGAGCATGATATTCTCCAACTTCATCTCCATACTACAAACTCCCATGCAGGTTTCCCTCTGTAACAGTTTTCTCCAAGCAATCATACTCTTCCCTGGCCACGTAATCTGACCTAGGTAACACCAGCTTTGTGCAGAGAGCATGAGATTGAAATTAAGACAATTTTTTTCAACAATAACTTCTCTTTTTTTATTGAAGTCTTTAAACCACAAGCTACATCTTTACATTCATTCAGTACTTTTCACAGGCAATTAGCAAAACAGGTGCTTTAGCCCCCTCACACAGGTAAAACAGCAGACTTCTGTGGACCATACTCAACTCACAGCTCCGTAAATAACCAACCAACCAAGGTGTGACGCTACAATGCCCAGCGATTTTTAAAACATTTGCTTTCTTTGAAAAACACACAATTGCTTTAGATTTCCACAAAAGCAAATAGCAAACTTTTCTGGACCACACCCAACTCACAGCTCAGTGAATCAACTGGTGTGTCACTACAATGCCCAGCAATTTTCAAAACCTTTGCTTTCTTCGGAAAGAAAAAACATGTGCTGCACAGTTCACAGTAATATTGCTCCTATCTCTCCACATTGAGAATATTTGTTTTCTCTGCAACTGACAGCTTTATAAAAAGATTGGTGAGTAATAGGGGCAATCAACACATTTTGCTCACCAACACTTTCATCTGGATAGCTGGGTGGATAGCTGTGAGTTGGCTTGACCTGGCAATCCCACACTGACACCACTGGTAGTTCTTCTGACACCTTGCAACTCTGACACATAAATGAACAACTTTTTGCTTCAAACCAAACAGTGCTCTACTGTTTGCATCACAATAAGAGCATGCAGTCTTGTCAGGATGACACCAGCAAACAATACCGAGTTGCCTACACCTCCTGGTGACCCTAATGCAATCACAGAAACCAACTCTCTAGACACCGGCCAGCTCTTCTAGCATCGGTCACATTGTATAACTGGAAAAAAACAGGCTTAAATACACAAGTAGTCTAGTTACCTCATTATTCCACCTGTATGTGTGCAGGTTAGGAGTTTGACTGTGTAAAGAATTAACTCTGTATGCAGCTTTCCCCAGCAGATTCCCCGGGATCTCACCTGTCCCTATGCAGGAGATGTGTGGCAAATAGGTCTCTTTCTCACAACCATTATTTTTACAACTTTATTGTTAATCAATTATTTCAGTTATTTATATTGCTCCTGCATATTACAAAGTGCTTTAAAGAGAATATTTAATCATTCATTTAGCCGCTGCCCCAGAGGAGGCTATAATCAATATTCAAGAGCTGAACCACAGGTTGTAAATCGGATTTATTGATATAATTTAGCTCTCAGGCAAACAAAAAAGAACCTTTAAATCAGAATGTTAATGCATATTGCTCAGCAATTGCACTTGTTGCACACCTCCCAATGTCCCCAATCTTGGAGGGAGAATGTATGTTGAGTTTTCAGAGCATTATCAGATATTGAAAAATACGCCATGACTAGCACAGCGTACAAAAGGAAAGCAGACACAGAGAATCAAGATTTAAAGGACGAATGGACACTATGATTTTAACACACCTGTGGCCCTTATAAAATGTAGTAATGTAACAACATTTACGAAACAAAACAAAATTTAGAAACGGGTAAGAAATAACTCAACTACTTGTGTGAAGCATCTGCAAAGCTGCTTGTTGGTTCTCTGTCTCAGCAGGAAAAAGCTTCTGAATCATAAATGAGCATTACTTGGATTGTAACCATTTTCCGATACTAAGATAGTTTGAATATAGTGGATCATATGCTTGAAGATAGAAAGAAAAATTTCAAGACAAAACTTAGCAGTGTTCAGCTCGGACCTTCACCCGAACGCCAACCCAGGTAAGTGGTACTTTAATGATACTAGCTGAGTAATATTGCTTTAGGGGGTACTGGAGCTAAATTGATAAAAAAAAAAGTAGTGGCTATGATGCTAAAAGGTTATGAAACCCAGTATACTCTAGTGGGGACTGTGTCACACTTTAATCTTTAATTATGCTATGAAAATTAATTGTTACAGTGCAGGACGGGAGTGTAGAAACAAATTAAGAATAGTTTTTGTGCAGTCCTGCAGCGCAAATGATGTCATACGCTTACTTTTGCACATGAGCATGGATTTGCAGGTTGCATGTTGTACCATATCATATGAGGAGTTGGGCAGATCATGGGCATTCTTTTATGAGTACAGATAAGGAACATGAGTGTGTCCCCTTATGCAACAAGATGAAAAAGGGGATCTTGTTTTGTGGAATGGGATTAAATAAAACAAGGGGGTGACAAGGCCACATTTATGGGAGTGTTCCCTGTTTTGGGGAAACACTCTCTTTTTCTCTCCTCCAGTGAATAACTTGATTAATCTGGCATCAGATCATGTCTCGTTCTGTTCTTTTAATGGGATATATTCCAGTTGCACTCAGGGCCATCTTAACAACATTATGGGCCCCCGGGCAAAGCAGTGCACTGGGGCCCATTATATAAATATATATATATATATATATATATATATATATATAAAATCACTTTTTGTTTTCAAATCCCCCTTACCTTACAATCGCCCTGTTCTTTGAGTCGAATCCTCTTCTGTTCTTCGTCGCTGTTCTGCACTCCTCCGTGTTGTGCTTGCAGTGAATGTTGAGCGTGATGACGTCATCGCGCCCAACATTCACTGCGAGGGCATCACGGAAGAGGGGACCAGGGAGGGAGCCGGATCGTCACCTGACCTAAATGGTCAGGTGACCGCAAAAGGTAAGTTTTTTTTGTTTTTTTAAAGTTTTTAAAGGAGTCCTGTCTCGGGCCCCCTTGTCCACTGGGCCCCCGGGCACCTACCACTCGTGTCCAGTCGGAAAGACGGCCCTGGTTGCACTTCTGTGGCACACTTCACCAATGTAATAAAACTCTTCAAGCATACAAAATTGAACATATAATAGTACCAATGACCCCTTACTATTATTTATTTTAGGGTAAAATCTGACACCATTTAAATGAATAAAGGGAAGTGTTAGTAGATTGGACTTTTCACTCTTTACATCATGCAAACCTGGTATAGGTTTCCTGGGGGCAGTTACAAGGACCGTGACGTTGACATGCCCCCTGACATTGGCTGGGTGGACAGGTACATACACATAAAGAAGAAGTATCGGTCTGCACTTTTTCCAGTTTGTAAAAATTTTTTATTGATCATCAAGTCAAAATGCTACAATACCTTTCTGATTGATAATATATAGCCTGCATTTCCAACCTTACCAAATATGGTGCATTATGGATTATGGAGTGCTATATTAATCAGTAGAAAAACAATTTTAAATTAACCACTTTTAACTTACATATTGCATTCCTTGAGAGAATAAATTAAGTTTAAAGGATAATCCAATATCATAATTTTATTGGGTTCCAGTCTGCTGCTATGTGCTCTCCTGCTTGCTACTACTGATTGTGTGTTTTCATCTGAAAGCCCATCTGAAAGAAAGAGTGCCTCAGCAGGAATGAAGGGAAAACAGTGATGACCGACACACACTACCTGCTACTGCAAAGTTGTTCTTTTTTTATTCGGGTAGGGTGTTCACCACTGACAATACTCTGCCTGCACAAACTGAGCCGTGCCGGGCACGCACAAGATGTTGGAGGACTGGATTGTTTTAATTATAATATTCTACCCAAAACTGGATTTTCAATTTTTGGGTGGAGTTATCCTTTCAATATTATAAAAAATGTTTTCAAACATTTTAGGTTAAGTTGCCAAGCTCTTCTTTCTAATCTAAAATGCTTAATATAGATTACATCTGTAAAGTGCTGCGGAATTTGCTGACGCTATATAAATAAATGTTGATGATGATGATCTGTATTTTCAGGTCTTACATTGTCTAGGTTATGCTTTGATACATCTCCCAAGCAGTGTCCCACAGTGTTTGAAACCTTGTATTATAGTTAGGTGTAGTTCATCCTTTCAGAATGTGAGAACTTGAAGTAAAGTTGACTTTTATATATGAAACACAAAGATAAAGTTCACTTTTCAGTGTTACCCTAACTTTTCACTGCAGCCTTCTTAAAACATAGTTTAAATTAGTATTCCCTTCCATCACAAACAGACATAGCCACCACTCCATTTCTAAGATAAAGTCAAAAGCTCTGAAGATATAGGAAAAAAATCTGAAACAATAAAGCATAGCATGTCCTGCCATATCACTGTCCTTATCCCTGCCTATATAATTCAATCTCCCAGTTGGAAGTAAATACAGACTATATATTTCTACACAACTTTATTTACCTGCCCCACTTTTAATTTTGCATATTAGTTATAGATGCTTATTAATATTGTCTATATTCATTTTATATAGAAAAATCTCTAGTTTTACCAACTGCTTTCAAGGTTATGTTCTTGGACATTTGTATTTGTTAAGTTTTGTTCATGTGCATCACATCTATCTCTTTCTAGCTGCAGGGAGCTCATAAGGCCACGTTCCTTAATTCTTCGATATTTAAAAAGAGAGAGAACAATTTGATGTTTTAATCGTAGCAAATAATTAAGCCTAACAACCTCTTTAGCATAAAATCTACAATGTGATGATCCACAAAGCAAACAGCACCACAATAAAGAACAGAAACTGAAATGATACAACAAATATCAGTCAATTCAGCAATTTTATTATCACGTTTCATTTAGTCACTTAACACAAATCACTGTTATTTCACTGATTTTAATGAACTAATAAAGTTTTAAGTAAAAATGAAAAAAAGTTGTTTTTAATGATAGTGAGACTAACAATCTACCAGTAATATAAATTAAAAGCACTATATGTGCACTACAAAAAGAAACTCTTTTCTATCTCTTTTAATATTTAGCCCAGTTTAGTAGTAGCACCCAGCACTTATTATAAGAGCATTGTCTAAGAAATTAAAGTATAGGGTAAAGAGTTCTTTATTTAATAATTTCAATAATTGGTGTGACAATCCTTTTCATATTAAGTCTTCGAAATTTATCAAGTTGTTTGCAATGTCTGACCAAGCTGCATGTTGAGCTCCATCCATTTCTGGTGCCAGCCTGTTGGTAGACTCAAGATTGTGATTCTCTCCCCCAATGGCTGCATGGCATTCAGGGCACCTGGAGCGTTCCATTGCTCCCCCACATTCTGTGATACAATATACGTGATTGTTGGGACACTTAAACCAGTGACCCTTCTGGAGGCCCATAGTCTGTACGATCATCACTCGCTCACTCTCTGTTATCCCTAGTCCTAAATGGGGAAGAATTCTCTTCAACTCCTTTAATTTCCCCTTCACAAAGATTTCACTCTCTTCAGTGAACTTTTTATTTCCTTCTAAAATGTCTCTTAGGTTCTCTAATTCCCTACGAATTTCCGGAGTAATCCTCCCCATATTTTCTTTACATCGTACAAGTAGTTCTAGAAGGTAGGTGAAGCGCTGCACTTCACTCTGGAGATCAGAGAGCTCCTGTTCTGTGAAAAATACACGAGACTTCTCCAACCACTTTTTAATTTCTAACAAGCGATCCTTGAGAGACGTCTGCTCTCCTCTCTCATCCACTTTCGATATATTGATAAACAGTTTTGCCAACCTTTTATAGAACAACATCATGTTTTCTATGGTACTTAATTTTCTGAGTGATGTGTCTGGATTCTCCAGTGACTCCTGTAAAGTTGAATATTCATCATAAAATGTTCTTCTAACTTCAACCATCTGCTCTAGAGTCCTTTTGAGTCGGCTTCTAGTTGCAGCTCTCTGATCTACTGGACCTATTATCCTTTCCTTGACCTTCTCAATCTCATCGAGAGTTCTGTTGATGGCGGTGCCATATCTCAAGTTTTTCCTTATGGTAGTCTGACATTTTGGGCACACTTTGAGTTTGATTGCAGTTTCCTTTTGGGAATTGTTGTTTTCTTCCATGTGTGTATCCATTCCCTTCGTCTCAAAAATGTGTCCACAATCCTCCAACTGCACAAAACGGGCATCATTCTCATCTTCAAAACCAAAGAATATTTCGGTGACCTCATCTTTGTGGCATACCAAACATTTTTGGGGGCAGGGCTCCCCACACAGACCAATGCAGGGGTGTCCACATTTGAGTTTCTTTGTACAGGGCACATCACACGGCGGGCGGTCACAGGGCTCAGAGCATAACTTAGTGCAGGCGTAGTGTTGGCACATCCAGTTACAGGGCTCAATGCATGGCACGCAGCTCTCTCCACACCGCTTTTTACACTGGCTGTGGACACAGCGGTTCTGGCATGGTCTATTGCATGGAGGGCATTCAGTTATGCATGGCTCATTGCAATTATGTGAACATATTAGTAGAGCCTTACATGCGTGTCTGCAGCTTTCGTGGAAACGTCCTTGAAAGCAAGTATCACAAGTACCAGGGCATTTGTGTCCACAGCTTAGCATGACACGACAAGGTTCTCTGCATTTTACTGGCATACCCATCTCTATGTCGCGTCTCTGCCAGCACTTACTGTGCTGACTGTGTCCACACTTCAGCTTTACTGTTATCGGTTTATTACAGCGTTGGTCACAGTCCTCTCCACAACTCTTTTCACATGGATGACCGCACAACAAGAGCTTGTTACACAGCATAGAGCAACAGAATTTATCTACAGGAGTGCTGCATGGCACCATTTGTACGTGGCCGCAGTTTGGCATGAGTTTCTCCACCTTCTCCATGCACCGCCCGCAGGGCTCAAAACATTTCCGTTTACAACGGTGTCCATTGTCACATAACACCTTCTGGCAGTCCTTGATACATTGGTATTCTTTGTGCTCTTGATCGTACGGATGGCACATGCGTGTACACACATGGCCGCAGTCCAGTCTGACATCACAACTTTGGTTGCAGCCCCCTTCTGGTACATCCTTAAAATCTCTGCCTCTCCTTACAAGGGTGCGTTTCTCAGGATGATTCTGACAGCAGAGCGTGAGATGGTCTCCAACCTGTCCCCCCTGTCGTAGAGTACAAAGGATATTGCTCCAAAGATTGACACTGCTCAACATATTCATGTTACCAATACAGTACAGTCCCTTCTTGGCTCTGGACAATGCCACACAGATTCGATTGGAAATCTTAAGGAAACCAACTTTTCTCGCTTTGTTGCTGCGGACCAGCGAGAGAATGATGATGTCATTTTCTTCACCCTGGTACTTGTCCACAACATGCACCTTTACCCCAGAGAATGTCTTGGCTGGCATGAGCTTACGGAGACAAAATAGCTGCCCTGTGTAGGTGGTGAGGATGGTGATCTGGGACGGCTTATACTCTTGATGAAGAAAGTACTTGCAGAGCTCCACTGCGAACTCCGCCTCATGAGGGTTCTGATGACTCTTCCCATCTTTAATCTCTTGCTCTGGGTATTCATGTTCCACAAAGAACATGTTTGTTGAGACTCCCTGAAGCGAGATAAGTGAAAACCACCATTATTATGAATCCATCACAGTATCCAGTCTATGGGGTATATTTACTAAACTGTGGGTTTGAAAAAGTGGAGATGTTGTCTATAGCAACCAATCAGATTCTAGCTGTCATTTATTCAGTACATGCTACAAAATCATAGCTTGTATCTGATTGGTTGTTATAGTCAACAACTCCAATTTTACAAATCCGCAGTTTATATGTCTCATTTGTTTCTGTTTTATAGTCAATACTACAAAAAATGTACTTTAATTGTGAATGAGAACACCTTAATAACATGGCATGCATATTTTTGCACATACATCTCCCAAGGTCTTTATGAATTCAATTCCCCCCGAAGTACCACAGCGCTAAAACTATTATTACGGTAATAGTGCGCGTAATTACTATTATTACGGTAGTTCTAATGCTGGCTTTTTGCTCGAGCAGAAAGCCGGGTTAATAATACCGTAATAACAGTAATATCTATAATGCGGCGGTACTTCGGGGGAAATTGAATTCCCCCCTATGATTTAAATTTATATAGTCAACCTATTGTGCAGTGCTGCTTTATTACGGAGTATTTTGTTATGAATTTCACAAAAGAGATAAGAGATCGTTGAAGTTTCCTTTGCGATTACATTCTAAAGGATTTTCTGCAGTGTGCTTAAAATGTGTCGTACAGTAATAGCCGTCATTTATTGCATATTATGAAATCACCTAACAAGGTTTAGCTGGTATAATCACAGTGCAATCTACAGGTGAAAGCTTTTGTGATATTAGCTATCATGTAGAATACAGCTCATATAATCATTAAAAAAAAGTGCATCTGCCACTTGATAATTTCCAATCTAATATAAGAAAGCAAAACAATATAAATTATACTTTGAGTTTTTATTGTGTACAATATATGGTAAATGGGACAATCATATTTTTATAGAAGCCTTCTAGCACCTTAAGAGAGATGTCCACCCAGGACCGTCAGGACACGGTAAGAACAATAAGAGTGGCCGGAGGGCTCGGCTCTTACCTGGGCACCCTGCCAGACCACCTGTGCCGAAAAAGTATTTGTTCCAAGCTCCCTCTAATAAGATGGTGTATTGGAAAAAGCGCAGGTGTATAGGATTCGACGCATGCGCAAAGTCAGGGCAGGAGGGAGCTGGGGATTTCAGCACCGCCACTGTGTCCATCCACAATAAGTATTGTAATGTCAAACCGCCTCCTCCTCCTAACTAACCGAGCAGCAGGGATCTGATGTCCATGACCTGATAGGACTTCAAAATAAACCCTTGTACATGGAATGTTTAAGCAGAGCTAGTGTGATGCCACAGTCACTTATATATTCTTGTGACACATCCAGCCTGGTATTGTGACACACTGATTTAAACGATAAACGAGTGTCTTTGTGATCTTTCTTGCATGCAACAATATTGCTCACCTTGATATTTTCATAGCTTAGTACAGATGGGTGATTCTCAAGCTCGTTATAGATATGAGGAGTCAATAATCTCGCTATTTCTGGCCGCATGCGATGCTGAAATGGATAAGATACCAGTGTTAGTGGAGAAATAAAGTAATGGCTTCAATGCAAATAATGCTAAGATTGTTAATTCACATATAGGGATTGTCACAGTAGTAGTGTAAATGTCAATTTTTTAAAGCATTGCAGGTAACATTTTAGCCAGTATTAACCAACTTTATATTGAAAGTTGTTTATATAGTACCCAACATATTACACAGTGTTTTGTAGAGAATATTTACTCATTTGCATCAGCCCCTGCCCCAGAGGAGCTTACAATCTATATACCCTACTACACACACATACCCCTCTAGCCTCCATGAAAACACGGAGCAGTCAGAAGGCCCCCACTCTGTTCTTAACAGCCTGGGAGGGGGGTCTTTAAAATCATTTAAGGTCAATTAAATTAGTAGCCAGTAGGTGCGGAGTAAGACTGATGGACTAATGGGTGAAAATAGGGGCCCCTTGTACACAATCCCAATACCCAAGGCCATTATCTTTATAATAAAGCACTAATATCCTAGGTATGGCTCATATAGAACCAACACTGTGTCATTTCATTATGAAAATTATGGTTACCATTCCATTGAAAATACTGGGTCTTTATATTGGATTCCGCTAGTTGGAGGACATATTGACCATAACATAAATCACAGTTTGTATTAATATGAAGCACAAGCAAGCTCCCTAAGTCACAGCATCCTGTGTGGCAAATCTTCTATGGACTCCTCCCTGTTTCCTCACCTGGTAGTTTAGACGCACGTATGGTAGATTTGAATTGATGAGGCGCTCAAACAGCGATACTTCAAGGTTGAAGTTCTTGGCCAAGTCATATACATTAGCACTAGGTCTCAGCTGGAATAGAATGTAAGAATATCATTTCCATGTCAATGATTGTCCTAAATAAATCGGCGATTTATTGTTCCTGTACCTGGCTTTGCTAAATTAGTGTAGTGAAAAATATTCAGATATAGTTTGGGAGGTCTGAGAACTACAATACTGAATACTAAACTATACTGTATTTAAACAATTATTTTGTTATGGAAATTTGTCTCTTTACAATAAATCCATTGAAAACAATCTTACTATCAATTGTCCGTTAAGATGTATTGATTGCAGTGTCCTGTTTGCTGAATGATGAGATGCAAATATTTTTGGTGGAACAGCATTACATAGTCTCAAGGCCACAGTGGTTTTTGCAATTTAAGATACAGCTATATCTGCATATTATCTAAAACTTTCATCTGTACTGCTCAATGTTCTTCCTGCTGGTTGACCATTTATTCAGAGTCGCCCAGATTCCACCTTTATTAAAGTGACCAGGAGTTAATGTGTAATGAGCGGATGTCCTTTAATTTGCTCATTGTTAGAGATGTTTAAAGGGCCTGGTTTGCTTGAACGGTGTGAAATGGGGTGAAATAAAATTATCTGGGTTTTGGAATATCAAGCAGATTACGGCCATTGAACCGCTGAAAAGGTATATTCTTCCTAATATACAGGGGTGGTTCAACAAAGCCCTGTGGGTGAGCAGCAGTTATGGGGGTAAATGTATCAATGTCCGGATTCTTCAACTCCGGCGAGATCGGCGTCCTCAGCGCTTAAATGTAAAGCGGCGCTGCCTTGTAACGGGAAACTTCCCTTTACAAGGCAGCGCCGCTTTAAATTTAAGCGCTGAAGACACCGATCTCGCCGGAGTTGAAGAATCCGGACATTGATACATTTACCCCCTGGTGTCCTAAGAAAGCCTGTGGAATCATCACAGGTAAGTAAGGTTGCACTATATCATTGTGTTTTGCTGAATCCTATAGCTAGACTCTTGTTTATTGAGAGCCAGACAGGCATTAGCTTTATTTCCATGTTTTATGTAATACTAGCCACACACACTGTCATATAGCAGGCAGTAATTGCCAATTGGCCTGATATGGCAGACATGTTGGAAAACACAGTCAGAATATGATCTCTATCCATCTGTGTGTGCGGGCTTATGATCACAATAACAAGTCCAGGTGAAACGAGAGGTGATCCCGGCACTGAAAAGCCAAGTCTACTCCAATTTGGCCACCCACATGTGTGTGGGGATTGCCGATTTAAAACTGCAAATAAAACTGTCTGTGGTCAGTTGTACCATATCTAATGGACTGTGACTCTGTTCCTACGTGACGACTGCCACATCTACATCAGAAGTCAGTGCTGTCTTTATCTCAGAGAATTTTGATATATATAACATATATATGACCTCACCTGCTGATGGTCCCCAATGAGAATAAGGTGCTGACAAGCCGAGCTGAGTGTGGTTATGGTATGAGCCTCTAGGACTTCTGCTGCCTCTTCCACGATGACTATTCGCGGCTCTACTTCTTGGAGGATACGCCGATATTTGGCAGCACCTGGGCAGAGAGTGATCACAGCAGTGTTTAAGACACCCAGAGGGTATATAAACCATCACACATCCACACGGTCACTACTGATAGGACAGACGCACTGACCTGTGGTTGTCATGCCTATAACATCAGCCTGCTGAAGAATCTGCAGGTCCTGCCGTTGTCTCAACTCCACCAAGCGATCTGCTAGCTCCTGGTAAGTCTGCTCGTGAGTCAGTATCTTCTGACGAATATCCAGCTGGTAGAGTTGAATCCAGTGTCTATAGATTGGCAGAAAGAAATACACAATAGATATTGGATTTAGATGTGATATTTTGTAATGACAGAAGACCACCTAGAAGTAAAATTATACTATAACATCCCCTCTCCTCACCAAAACAGAGAGCCATGGTGGTTACAAACCAGGCGTTCCCATCATCAGTCAGTATCCAAGCCAGAGGACAAGGAGGCATATGAAGCAGCACCGAACGCATGCTTGGTACCCATCCCATTTAAACAAGAGGTCTTGGATTGCTGAAATTCAAACATTTCCTGCTTACTCCTGTAGACGAACTGGCTATCGATCAGGGTTGAGGATCTCACAAATTGAGGGGATGTCAGACCTCACAATTGTAATTAACCATTACAAAAATCTTTCCTTTTTCGTGCATGTTGAGATTAAAAATCTAATTGATGCTCTGACTTAAACTAGGACCTCCAGCAAGCCTCTCTTTATCATTGCCACCGACCCCAGATTTGTTAAATCTCTATTTACTGAGAACCTCCATCACCTGTACAGTCTCCAGCGCATATTTAGGTCCAGACGCCACAGATCTGTAACCTGCTCAGCTTCAGCTTCTGTCATTGCATCTAATTTTCTCAGTTCATTCTTCACCCTTTGTTTCCTTCTCTTCTTTTGCTTCCCTGACATCTAGAGAGGAAAGCTATATCTTTACATTGAGTAGGTTCCCGCTGTTCCCATTCTTATTCATTGTGTGTAAGATAGGAGTTATTGTGATCAGACGTTTATACCACTTATAGTCAAGACGGACATTTAACAATCATTATAAGAACAATGCACACCTTTATGCTTTCTTCAATATGGGCATGACCTTTGGAAGACTTTCATATGCAAGTTACCAAAAATGCAGCTTAATACGCACAGCTATAAACACCACAAAGCACTACAACATCTAATACTGTTATATACAGAGTGGATGCTATTATAAATGTGAGAGCCAAACAGAGACTTCTGGAAGGCAATGGAGCAGTTTATGCATAAAGACCCGTATATATGAGAAAGAAGACAGGTACAATTCACAGAGATAGGGACACTTAGGGCTAGATTTACTAAGCTGCGGGTTTGAAAAAGTGGGGATGTTGCCTATAGCAACCAATCAGATTCTAGCTTTCATTTATTTTGTACTTTCTATAAAATGAAAGCTAGAATCTGATTGGTTGCTATAGGCAACATCCCCACTCTTTCAAACCCGCAGCTTAGTAAATCTTGTCCTTAGCCTCCAATGAAGAGAAAGTTGGTAGTCCTGCATATTTATGCTCAAATTTGGCAACGCAGATTTATCTGTTCTTAACAGTCTCAATTACCTGCCAGCCCTCTTCATCTTCCCCTGTGTCTTGTGGTTCTTTATTTTCTAATGTCAATGCATGCAGGAGCTGTGACACTGTGTTGTCCTCAGTTTTACTTTTCCTTTTTCTGTGTCTCCTAGCCTCGTCCTCATCCTCATCATCAAGTACACGTTCATCCTGAATTATGTCAGCCTCCTCTTGGATCTCAATCAATCTGTCCTCTTCTGGTTCCTCTTCTTCCGCTTCATCAGGCTCAGCCTGTGCTTCTAGAGGATCAAACAAGATGAGTTTCATTACTCACTTTTTAAGATTGCAGATAAACTCTGTAGTTATATGGATGTCTGTATGTTTTGTTTACCCATTAGTCCTATACATGGAGGGGATGACTCCTTAAATGAGAATTAATAAATGCCTCAGCCTGTATAGCAGAAAAAAATGTATGTACAGGTAACTGTCGTCTCATAATGAAATAAATTAAAAAAAACAAAACAGGATTTCCATCATCCCAAGAGAGAAAACATAGCATAAATGTCTGCCAAATATCTCTCAAAGATATCAGTCATTTTTTCAGATTATTAAGTAAAATAAATGTGCAAAAAAAATAACGTCTGTTTTTATTATGTTTTTTAATCCCAAGTTTTCATTTTATTTGTAAAATTAGCCCGGCTCTTCCGCTAATCTGACAGTAAAGGTAATTTCCTAGCCAAAACAAATACGGTCACACAACACATTTACTTTAGCGCCAGTTCACCCATCTGTGTCCCTCACACATAAGACATGGGATCTGTGTCCCACCATACATAAGAGCATGTTCTCTTTCCCACTCCAGAAGGGCCCCGTTGTAAAGGCTTTGTGCAACCATTTGAAGGCAAGATGTTGAAAGATGTAAGAACGTCCTGCTGGTTATATGGACCACTTTGCCATTTTTTCAAAATGAGAGGATATCTGGATTTGGATTCATTTCATGGGTCACACGTGTGTTTTTGTTTTAATACCATTGCCAGAATTTTATGGCGCAGAGGGGATCAAGGTACCGCGGCCGCCGGCTAACCTGGAAATGAACCCCAAAATGTGCAATGACCACACTGTTAGGTCATCAGAATATTGTATTTAAGGAATTATTTGATTGTTTTATGTAATGGGAACGTTCCAGTTCAAGGTCAACTTAGGTAATACATGTTCTTCAAACAGCATTATCCAATGCAGCTTATCTGCTAAGCATAAACTTTAACTAAAAGGAGTTTCAGTGTGGCCCAACCTTTGGTATCCATCTAAACATCAAACCCATTATCACCATTGATTATAACAAATTTCTGTCCTGCACAGCAGCAATAAATAAATTCTGCTGCCAAGTATAATGATCACAGACTAATTCCCCATTGCACGTCAGTGTTACTATAGCTACACATGGCGGCTACCTGCTCCAGTAGGATCTGCTGCCTGCATAAATGGAGAGACTCCAAGTCCAAGCCACTCTAAGATTATTGATGCTTTTCCTCGTCCAGTCACAATAAAGAAATCATCTTCATTCTGAATATAAAAGGAAATTTATTAAGTGCCATGGTATTTGTACAGGGTTGCTGCATGGTTATAACAGTGGAGACATTTAAAAACACAATGGCGCTGATGCTGAGTTGAACGTACGACTGTTTACGTAGTGTAAGTTGGATGATTTGCTGTGTGTATTTAGAAAAAAATTGTACTTGTACCTGTATTTGTCAATAACATGTACATGGGAAGGAAAGTTATATCTGCTGCCTAATAGCAAATGCTCTGTTCCCTATGAAAACAAATCTGTACATAGTTTGATTGAGCTTACAAGCTGGTTCTGTATATGTGGGCGTAAGTAGTAGTAGTAGTAGTACGCCCACAAACCCAGACACAGAGCTTGAGATTCATATGGCTGAAATACGTTACTTTTGCCTGCTCATTTTGAGTTGTAACTTACGCCCAAGTTGTGTTCTACTTTGCATTGGGCCCAATCTGTTGTATTGCAAGTACCCTTCTCACCATGATACATATGGGTGAATAAATAGATGATATTTTAGTAGGGAATTCTGCATGAACATAAACCATCACCATGTCATCTATATGACTTTGGTCAGATACTCCTGCCAATCAAATGTTGCCGTTTCGCCTATGTAGCTAAAGGAATGTGAAATCACTAGGATGATGCTCTTTCTTACCATGACCTTATGCAAACTATCCCAGTGCTTATCCTTTATATATTTCTGAAGGAACTGTTCCCGGATGATCCCAGAGGTGGAACACTGCAAAATCTGGGCCCCCTCTTGAAGCTTCTGTTCTGATACTTTCATACTAGTTATTACCTAAAATTAGGCAAGGAGAAAAGAAAGATATACAGAAGAATGAGGCATAATATCATCCACAAAAGAAAAGAGGAAACAATGGGAGAGTAGTAGAGAAAAAGAAATGGAAGACGATGCAATATGATCACAACTCACTTCTCCACATGCTCGACGTATGTGGAAGGGCAATCTCTTGCGGATGTCATGACGTCCTCTCAACTCCCTGAGATTAAACTCTTTCAGAACTTCACTGCTGCTGCGTCCCCCAACACGGACAATTCCCTTACCCAAGAACTGGTGGATTCCTGAAATAGGAGTAGTATAACAGCTTCCAATAGGACAAAAATGGATAACGTATCATTTGTCTATGTCGCACTGCAGTAAAAGACTGCAGAATAGAAAAGGTGAGAAGAGATGAAACGCAACTCATGAAACTTTAATTTTAAAGTTACTATAACAGACTTAGTATGAGATACAATGAGAGTAAAAGATCTCAATGTACCAAATCCAAGATACTCAGATTGCCTAGAATTCAGAAATCTACACAATGGCTCTAGAATGAACGGATAGAGTAGTCAATCTATCCAACTGCAAATGTAATCATTGAAATACACTGATCATATTCACTGAAACCTCAGCTTAGATATGCAGAGGTAGACAACCAGTCACTCTTCTACTGTTGTAGCACTACAGGTCCTAGCATGCCCTGTTTAAGCCAACATTATGAGCAGGAACCAATGTGGTGCCAGCAGCCAAAGAAGTCGGCTCATTCAGTGAAATGAGCAGGGTGAGATTGTAGAAATAACTACTCAAAGGATAATTCCACCCCAAATTAAAAATGCAGATTTGGGTAAAATTAAATAAGAAGAAGCTTGTGAGAGAGGGGCTTTAACAACCCCAATAGTATTTTAATAAAATTCTGGACGAGAATCTAGCACTCATGACCATCAGAAACAGCATAAGGGTCGCTACTTCTGAGAAACGGGGAACACAAGTAATTGGCCAGCCCTGTGTGCAATATGTATTAGAGGATATAAATGGTATACGAAGCCTGCATCCCAACAGTCCCGGTTTAATGGCTTTGTCCTGCCATCCCGCAGGTGGAATTTTGGAAGGTGTCTCCCGCTCACCGCTGCACTGCAGAGTGGCGGGTGCGTGTAACACTGAAGCTGTGTTTTTAACAAGGGGTAGGGGTCTGGGTACGCATTCCCCATGTGATAGGCTGATTCCCTAACTTAAAACGTTGGGAGGTATGATAAAGTTCTATATAAATTACACATGGAATAAGAATAAACCATATATTGACGGGTAAATCTTAGCACAGAATGAATATGTTGCAAAATATTTAAAAGAGCCAAATGCAATAACCAATTAACAAAATACATAAAAATAATCTATAAACAAAGTCTTTATGCATTTGGAAATGCAAATATTTATAAAACATAATGGGGTTTTAATACTAACAAGGGTCAATGAGCTAAAATGTCCTGTGATCTGTAAAAACGTACCTCTTCCACACACATGATATGAACAAGCAACTTGTACATAAACATGTGTTATAGTAAGTGTTGTTTGTGTTTGCTTTTATGCTTTTGCAGCTGTATTGTTACTTTTACATTCACTTTTTTAGAGAAAAAGACGGCACAATTATTTTCATGTGTGTCAATAGCTGTTTATTGCAATTAGGCTTTACTCAGGCTTATATTGCTATAGTTAGATTTTTAAACACCATACGACAGGTAAATGAAACTGTATTGCAGTCAATGTGACAGCAGAAAGCAACAGACAGCATGTTCAGAAGGCTACAGAAATGTGCTATTCTGAACAAGGATTTTATACCCTACAGTGTATTTTTAAGACTAACCAAATGCACAGTAATACTACTTTTATTCTTAATGATGGATGTCATTTTTTATTATCTGTTTTTAAGCTAAACACTAAATAACTTTAAGCATTAAACGTACTAAATGATTGCAATACGATCATGAGGAGGCTATACTTCACAACAGCACAGTGTGTCTGGATATAAATTCTGGCAACAAGGAGTATGTTAAGTTTGTTCATAGGCGATACAGTACATACCTTCCAGAAACTGATCTAGTGCATGATTGGTGTAGCAGACCACTAGGATTGGATATGAGCGATCATTTATTTGCCAGGCACTAGTATTAGTGAGCAGAGCCTGTGCAATCTTCAGTCCCACGTACGTCTTGCCTAACAAAGAGGAGGAAACAGAGATGTAGATATAATCTAGCTGTGGAATATGTCTAGAGAATAGTAATTCAGTAATGCATGTATTTTATATTTGTACTAATTACAAAATATATATATATATTTGTGTGTGTGTGCATCAGTGCACAAATCATTTATATATAACTAAAGACACATTTCCAATTTGTTTTTTTTAAAGTTATTTATCAAGTGGGAACCTGTATAACGTGTCAACTCTAATGGTTCCATTTGAAACATTTTTAAAAAGCACGTAGAAGAGCCATTATGGCTACATTCTAATAGTGATTGTATTTAACTGACTAATGACAGGTATATCATTACATTGAATACTAGGTAAAAGCCTGTCAAAATGACGGGAAAAAATAAGATGCTTGGAGGTGTGTGTGTGGTGTAGATGTGTGGATGTGTGTGTGTGTGTGTTTGTGTGTGGTGTAGATGTGCAGAGGTGTGTGTTTGTGTGTGGTGTAGATGTGCAGAGGTGTGTGTGTGTATGGTGTAGATGTGCGGAGGTGTGTGTGTGTGTGGTGTAGATGTGCGGAGGTGTGTGTGTGTATGGTATAGATGTGCGGAGGTGTGTGTGTGTGTATGGTGTAGATGTGCGGAGGTGTGTGTGTGTGTATGGTGTAGATGTGCGGAGGTGTGTGTGTGTGTGGTGTAGATGTGCGGAGGTGTGTGTGTGTGTGGTGTAGATGTGCGGAGGTGTGTGTGTGTGTATGGTGTAGATGTGCGGAGGTGTGTGTGTGTGTGGTGTAGATGTGCGGAAGTGTGTGTGTGTGTATGGTGTAGATGTGTGGATGTGTGTGTGTGTGTGTGTGTTTGTGTGTGGTGTAGATGTGCGGAGGTGTGTGTGTGTGTGGTGTAGATGTGCGGAGGTGTGTGTGTGTGTGGTGTAGATGTGCAGAGGTGTGTGTGTGTGTGGTATAGATGTGCGGAGGTGTGTGTTTGTGTATGGTGTAGATGTGCGGAGGTGTGTGTGTGTGTGGTGTAGATGTGCGGAGGTGTGTGTGTGTATGGTATAGATGTGCGGAGGTGTGTGTGTGTGTATGGTGTAGATGTGCGGAGGTGTGTGTGTGTGTATGGTGTAGATGTGCGGAGGTGTGTGTGTGTGTGGTGTAGATGTGCGGAGGTGTGTGTGTGTATGGTATAGATGTGTGGAGGTGTGTGTGTGTGTATGGTGTAGATGTGCGGAGGTGTGTGTGTGTGTATGGTGTAGATGTGCGGAGGTGTGTGTGTGTGTGGTGTAGATGTGCGGAAGTGTGTGTGTGTGTATGGTGTAGATGTGTGGATGTGTGTGTGTGTGTGTTTGTGTGTGGTGTAGATGTGCAGAGGTGTGTGTTTGTGCGTGGTGTAGATGTGCAGAGGTGTGTGTGTGTATGGTATAGATGTGCAGAGGTGTGTGTGTGTATGGTATAGATGTGTGGAGGTGTGTGTGTGTGTATGGTGTAGATGTGCGGAGGTGTGTGTGTGTGTATGGTGTAGATGTGCGGAGGTGTGTGTGTGTGTGGTGTAGATGTGCGGAAGTGTGTGTGTGTGTATGGTGTAGATGTGTGGATGTGTGTGTGTGTGTGTTTGTGTGTGGTGTAGATGTGCAGAGGTGTGTGTTTGTGCGTGGTGTAGATGTGCAGAGGTGTGTGTGTGTATGGTATAGATGTGCAGAGGTGTGTGTGTGTATGGTATAGATGTGCGGAGGTGTGTGTATGGTGTAGATGTGCGGAGGTGTGTTTGTGTGTGGTGTAGATGTGCAGAGGTGTGTGTGTGTATGGTATAGATGTGCGGAGGTGTGTGTGTGTGTGTGTATGGTATAGATGTGCGGAGGTGTGTGTGTGTGTATGGTGTAGATGTGCGGAGGTGTGTGTGTGTGTGGTGTAGATGTGCGGAGGTGTGTGTGTGTATGGTATAGATGTGTGGAGGTGTGTGTGTGTGTATGGTGTAGATGTGCGGAGGTGTGTGTGTGTGTATGGTGTAGATGTGCGGAGGTGTGTGTGTGTGTGGTGTAGATGTGCGGAGGTGTGTGTGTGTATGGTATAGATGTGTGGAGGTGTGTGTGTGTGTATGGTGTAGATGTGCGGAGGTGTGTGGGTGTGTATGGTGTAGATGTGCGGAGGTGTGTGTGTGTGTGGTGTAGATGTGCGGAAGTGTGTGTGTGTGTATGGTGTAGATGTGTGGATGTGTGTGTGTGTGTGTTTGTGTGTGGTGTAGATGTGCAGAGGTGTGTGTTTGTGCGTGGTGTAGATGTGCAGAGGTGTGTGTGTGTATGGTATAGATGTGCAGAGGTGTGTGTGTGTATGGTATAGATGTGCAGAGGTGTGTGTGTGTATGGTATAGATGTGCGGAGGTGTGTGTATGGTGTAGATGTGTGGATGTGTGTGTGTGTGTGTTTGTGTGTGGTGTAGATGTGCAGAGGTGTGTGTTTGTGCGTGGTGTAGATGTGCAGAGGTGTGTGTGTGTATGGTATAGATGTGCAGAGGTGTGTGTGTGTATGGTATAGATGTGCAGAGGTGTGTGTGTGTATGGTATAGATGTGCGGAGGTGTGTGTATGGTGTAGATGTGCGGAGGTGTGTTTGTGTATGGTATAGATGTGCGGAGGTGTGTGTATGGTATAGATGTGCGGAAGTGTGTGTGTGTGTGTGGTGTAGATGTGCGGAGGTGTGTGTGTATGGTGTAGATGTGCAAAGGTGTGTGTGTGGTGTAGATGTGCGGAAGTTTGTGTGTTTGTGTGTGTGTGTGGTGTAAATGTGTGTGTATGGTGTAGATAATGACCTTTAATAGAAACATAAAGATAAAATAAATCATATTTATCAATAGCCTGTATTTTCCCCATACTTTCCCTTTCACATTTCTGTTCCGTTAAGACATTCACCTGTGCCTGGTGGTCCCTGGATGATGGCAAGTTCCTTTGTGAGGGCCAGTCGCACAGCCTCTATTTGAGACTCATCCAAGCCAAGTGTCTCTTTGGAAGGCCACGCCCTTGGATTCAGGATATTGATTTTGTTCATAGTTGGAATGACCTTTTCTTTCTTGCTTATTAAACAGTTAATGTCATACTGGACACCAGCATTGAGGTATCGTGGTGCTTCCACATTCTGCTCACATAATACAATATATTTCTGAAAAGGCACATCCTGTTCATTCATCTCCTGTAACCCCTCCAGGACATGCCGATACGCCTCAAAGTAGGCAGTGGTCTCCACCATCATGAAGGAATCTGTTGGACGTGTTCTTGCCAGGAGACCTCTGCTCTGCTCACTGAATTGCAGTTGCACTTCACCTTGTTCTAGCTCTTTTTCATCACGATTAGAAACCGTGGCAAAGAGGAAGGTTTCAAAATTATCCTTGGACAGACAGACCAGAGATCCATACAACAGACGTTTGGAGTTCTGCCAGCGAATCATCTTTAAGGGTGTAATGTCAAACTGTACCTTGTAAATGATGCCTGAAGATGTGCACATAGGAGTCAACACACGTGTGTCAAAGTAAATTCGAATGTCATCAAACTTCATTTTGCGAAACCTTTTATCGTCATATAGCTGTAGGATATCCTGTATCCCATTTTTTAATGGTCGTACAAAATCTTCCCTCAAAAGTCGGAAGTGAGTGTCCAGGTAAAGTCCTGTGCTCTCATATTTGTGCATTTGAGTATTTGGTCTAAGAAATGGACTTTCATTCAAATGAATTTCATCATGATTAGGGTACACACTCATGGTTCTGAAGTCTTGAGCAGGAACCTCTGGTCCAAGGACCATGTGCGTATCCACTCGCAGTGTCCCCTCTCTCCTCCTATCCTGCAGGTGCTGTAAGAAATTTGATAACCTTTCTAAGCTCTGCTCTATATCTTCTCTCACATCTATTCCAGATGCACGCAAAGCATTGATAGAGCCAGGAATGAGAGAGACCAGCAAAGAGGTCTCCTGTAGGCTACTGGCAGGGAATAAGCTAATAAGTTCCTGAAGAAGACAAAGTATGTTGGAAATATGATCTGGATAACGATATCTCCTCTCAGGCACAACCTCCGTCATCATTCCCACTATGTAGCGTGGAAGGCATGTGCGGAGGTACATGGATGACTTGATCAGTCCAAGGAGATGCTGAATGCTCTGCCTGTCTAGCTTAGAGGTACATGCTCTGCAAACTGCTTTGCAAAGCAACTCAACAAAATCTGGCCTCATTTCTGTGGCTGACAGCAAATCACTGAGACCAGAGTGTGCAGCTAGTGTGATCACCACTTCGGAGGGATCCTTTTCTAGCAGTTCTTCAAGGGCTTTGTAGCCCAAACGTCTAACTTTGTGTTCTACCTCTCCATCTTGCCTGCCTCTCTGGTTGTGGTTTTCTCTTCTCTGGTTATTAACCTGCTGGCCACCAGCTCTTTGTTCATTTTGTGGTCCTGGTCCACGCTCATGATGTCTACCACCTCGTTGTTCATTTCGTCCACCAGCCCCATGCACATGTTGTCCACCACCTTCTTGTCCATAGTGTCGCCCAGCCACATGCTCATGTCGTCCACCACCTCGTTGTGCATGTTGACCACCACCTTCTTGTCCATAGTGTTGTCCAGCCCCATGCTCATGATGTCCACCACCTCGTTGTGCATGTTGTCCACCATCTTCTTGTTCAAAGGGTCGTCCAGCCCCATGCTCATGTCGTCCACCGCCTCGTTGTGCATGTTGTCCACGACCTTCTTGTCCAAAGTGCCGTCCAGCCCCATGCTCTTGTCGTCCACCACCTCGTTGTGCATGTTGTCCACCACCTTCTTGTCCAAAGTGCCGTCCAGCCCCATGGTCATGTCGTCCACCACCTCGTTGTGCATGTTGAACACCACCTCTCTGCTCACGCCGCCCACCAGCTTGCTGGGCAGGTCGTCCTCCAGCTCTAAGCTCAGGCTGTCCTGCCCCAAGTTCTAGTCTCCCACCTTCATTCATTCGTTCTTGCTGCTGATGCTGTATTTGCCTTTGGTCATTGTTGGGTTCTCTTCTATGTCTTGATCCTGTCCTGCCTGGAGAAAATGACACGTTTTTAAAGAGATACAAGGATACAAACCTCACATCTTTTCTTTATTTTCTTATGTTGGTGCAATATATATATATATATATATATATATATATATATATATATATATATATATCTATATCTATCTATCTATATATATATATATATATATATATATATATATATTTATATATATATATATATATATATATATATATATATATATATATATGTCAGATAGATATATTGTGTGATAAAGTGAGTTTTTTTGGTCCTTAATGATTTCTTCAGCTGGTAAAAGTGGTCTTTATGTACTGTTGTGTATTGTGGCTTATTTAAGTGTACAGTATAGAGATTAATGTGTGGGTCAGATCCTGTTGCATGTTCACTTTTTTTGGTACCACAATCACTACTACATGTATTAAATGAAGATGCCATGGTCCCCGATAATTAAATTTACAGATTATAACCCATGTCTTACTTCTTTGATTTGGGCGATAAGGAATATTTTGAGGTTCCTCCCGAGGCCTTCCCTCGCGATCCATGGGTGGTCCTGGGACTCCCTGTACAACAAAAAAATGGCACAGTTCAGCGATGCAAATGCATGTGGATAACAGAACAGCTCTTCTTCTAGTGATAGCAGTAGTGAGTATTGTGAGCAATATCCCACTGGCCTAGCTGCAGTAACACACCAAAATGAGAAGATATAAGCGAATAGGTGGTTTGTTTTATATTATCATATATGCAGGGATGCTGTATAATCAATTTATTCCAGAAGAGTGAGCAAATCATCATGGAAGGTTGGACACTCCTAGCAAGGTAGAGTCGCCTATGGAGCAGTTCACAATGAAGGCAGAACTCTGATTTTTTTTTTTAGTCATTCTATTAAGGATAGGTGAAAGAAACAAGGACAAGTCTGGAGAGTGAGTGATGTTAACCACACCAAGTGGAGGCACACATAATAGCAACTATAGGTTTAACATATGGGGATGAGTGTACGCAAAAATAAAGGGGTAGTTGAGGGACAAACCTCATTGAGAGTTTTGAGTAAATCCAGCAAGAGGCTGTGAGCGGGGGACTCAGAAGGTGGAAGGCCCCCTTCGACCTGCCCACGCTGGTAAAAAAAATTCCAACTGGCGGGGCACCTACACAGCGTGGCACCCTCTGCCCAGCTTACCAGGCTTACTGCATTCAGCCTCCCTGACAACATGGTTTGTCCAGGTGCAACTTTACACCCTACTAGGTGTGTATCTAACTCTAATTGAGGCTAAAATTGTTGTATTGTGGTATTATGGCCAAAGAACCCTTCCACTTTCCCAGCGTGTGGGTCCCAGCATTGATAAGTCTGATAGCTACTACAACCACTGCAGCCTATAAATTAAAATCTGAGAAAACGGCGTGTGGAAAAATTTTGTAGAAATAATATATGCGTAGAGTAGAAGATAAATGAAATACTAAAGGGTTAATGTATGATACATTGTAAAAAAGGAAAAGTGAAGATGTTGCCCATAACAACCAATCAGATTTTAGCTATCAATTATCTGGTACGTTTTAGAGAAAGATAGCTACGCTACGATTGGCAAACAGTCAATGTGCAGTGATGGGAAGTTGTAAGTGTGATGTCACCCTCACATGATATTCACTGACACTGATGGGGGCGGTCTCTTCCTCGTTGGGGCTGGTGATTCCTTCCATCTGTCTCAGGGCCTGCTGGTGGCAATGATCAAAGCCACAAATTGCTTCTGATTCTGTGATTCAGAAACAGTTCTCAGCCAGGATCACCACTGCCAGCATGCACCCCAGATAGTTCTGGTCCCCTAAAACTGTGCCCTGTGTGAGGAGGACACCATCACAATACACAGGGGGTGTGATGCTGAGGTTGACTAACAGCAATGTAATACAATCTATCAATGGGGTTCGTTGATAAAATGTGGGATCTCACTACTAACCAATACAGTGTATTGGTTAGAATGACAGGCTCACAACCAGTTCTCTCATCGGGCATATGTTGCTCAACACCCCCGTTGATTTAGGTGAGAAATAAAGGGGAGAACAAGGTTGTGTGGAGGTGTTTTTGTTTACTTTATTACAAATATTTTACAGGGTTGTTTTTTTTACAGGTGAACTACAAGTCCCAGTAGGCCCTGAATGCTCTGACAGCTGTGGGAGTTTACATGCACCAGCACCCTAACACTTTTGGCATTCCCTAGGGAATTCAGCGCTGGTTGGGATTTTTGGAGGGGTGGGTGTCACACAGTTTAGTTTTTATTATGAGAATGTCCCTTCCCTGAGCCTCTGCATGCATAGGGATTGTTAGCTGGAAGATGTGAGCTACTATGTATTATTGCCTAGGCATGTACAAAGCAGAGAAATGCAATTTGCACTAAGCAAACTGGCGTAGTACTCACTCTGCATCAGCCTCATGACATTCATATTGAATGATGGAATGGGGAAGAAAATGCAGCATGTAACATACACCTTGCCGGATCACACACACACACACACACACACACACACACACACACACACACAATCACTTAAGGGTATCCAGGAGAAAGCAGAGGCTTATCTGAATAGAGAACTGTATGAAGGTGAACTGCAGGCTGATGAGTCAGCTGAGAGCTGCTGTAGTACAGTCAGCAGGGAATTTCCAGGGGTTTGTCATTCCCCTGTAGTCTGAGTTACAGATCACCTGCTATATCATTAACTAAGCTATACTATCCTATTCTAACTAGCAGCGTTACAGCATAGTTGCATACTCTCCCGGAATGTCCGGGACACTCACAATTTTGTAGTTCTCCTGGACTCCCAGGAGAGCAGTATTACCTCCAGCATCTGCCCACTACTCTTGTGAATCCTAATGACATTATTCACAGCGATTCGCATCATCCTAGCCCCACTCCAGACTGTATCACGAATTGTGGCATTTGAGCAGCGGAGGACGGAGCCTAATGATGCCATCCGCACGGCCACAAGCTCCCTCTCTCAGCAACAGGTTCCCCTCTCTGGGATCTCCCGGAGGGGAGATCCTAAACGTTGGCAAGTATGCGATAGAGGATAAGTTTTGTGCAGGTCCTGCTATGGTTTTGTCTATGGAGTGAGCTCGGCTTTGTATTAGGATATTATGGCCCGGAACCGTGCAAAAATATTTTTTATACGTTAATCTCACTAACAAAGAAGGGGCATTTTGAGATAGGTACAAAACTTGCATTATTAAAGAAAGTAATCTCGTTTTTTAAAAAAAATTGTGTGGAATGTGTTTGGCCTGCAGAATGCAGTGAGACCTGTACTATGTGTAGAAGATTACAGACGCAGCACCCTTTATACTCCTAGGAGGGTGGGCCTTGTTGATGCTAGAATTATGGTAGAATACTTGTATTATTTAATTAGTACATATATATTTTCAGTAGTTTCCTGTAAAAAAATGGAAGTACTGAGCACTTTTACTAAAAGGCAGGTGGATTAGCAAAACAAAGTTTGTCTAGGGACACGCAGCCCCTCCTTGACTCGGAATGTTGATTCATTTGTACATTGTTTATATAGACATCGCTCATTGTTTTCTATACTGACACAAAACTGTACAATATCATTTATTTTATCCCGTATATCAGATGCAATGTGGGCTCACGTGTAACATCATGGATTTTTCCTTGCACTCCAGAGAGGTGCGCAAAAAAAATATGTGATGCTCGGGTACTGTAGTACCAGGGAATTAGTGCAGCCCCCCTCCCCTCTATAATACATTAGGAGAATACATTTTAAAACCAAGCACACCTTTCAGAGGCAGTAAAGTGAAATATATTAATATCAATTTATATAATAGACCCAAAGAGATACTGCAGAGTATGAAGGAGAGTGGTGAGGGCGCGTTTTAGTTTGCAAAGAAATATTAGGAAAGTAAAACATATAAGCCATATTATTGTATTATGCAATGTGGCACTGAATTAACAGAAACTCAGAGTATATTTTATACTTGCCAACATTTCCTCATTGGCTTCAGGGAGATCCCGGGGGAGGAGGGAGTGCGGGGCCGGGGCTTGAAAAATCGCATAATTTTGACCCCGCCCACTAAACGATTGTCAAAATTTTGGGCAATTACAGCAGGGGGTGGGGCTAAGATGACGCGCTATTTGCGTCATAAAGCCCAGCTCCCGCCACTTATCTATTGTGGGGGTGAGAACCTGAACGTTGCCCTGCTCTCCCGGGAGGTCTCCCAGAAATGCGGGAGTCTCCCGGGCATTTCGGGAGAGTAGGCAACTATGCGTTTAAGAAAAGCAGCTAATGAATCTCTAGAGACTGAAGTGTCTTTTATATTTCTTTCTCCATTACTGAAGTCATGTTGTCTTACCTGTCAGTCTTTGATTAAATCTTGGTCTACATGAAAATGGACACCTCCATAGGCATCAATACATGGACATAGGACACAATTTCTGAACAGTCATCATGCCACACAGATGGTGAAGCCAACCATGTCTTGTACTGGCTCAGCATCAGGGAGAATGCCAGACTCTTCAGGGAGTGATGGAGATCACTCCTATTTCAGGGAGTCTCCCTGACATTCAGGGAGAGATGGCAAGTATGGAATATTTTATCACTAAAATAGATTCTAGTAATATTATGCACAGAGTTGGAATGTAGTACAGTATTTGCCACAATCTGATACTCTTGTTTTGCAGGACAGAGAAAAAACCTTTATATATGAATGTTACAACTTACAAGTGTCATTTTCACATGAATGTAATGCTCCTATCAAAACACCTGTCTAGTGCTCAGACACTCTCAGCTATTGTCGCCTGGCTGGAGCGGATGGAACACTCACAACAAAATAACTGTTGTAATGAAATCTCCAGGGCAGTAAAATACAGTACAGTTACTACAGTATATTCTGCGCAAGTCTGGTCAGAAAGCGCCTACATTTTCAGTGTGCTCAGAGATATTCCATTCTGGTATCTAAGTGAGGTCTATTCACCAGCAATGGCTGTCAACAATGTCAGTTCTGCTCCTTTATTTACTCTCAAACCCTCCCTAGTTACTCATCTAGTTTCTCAGAAGTGTATAATTAAGATACCAGCATCTCTTGTATGTGAAATCATCAATATTGGATTGTGGATTGTATCCACTTGTCTGCATTCAAGACAGCTTGTATTTATATACCTATATCTGACTTTGTTTTAATGAATCATATTATCAAACAATCTATAGTCAAATATACAAACACATCAGTCTCCTACCGCACACAATCAGCTGGTCGGTTGCCCCGTTCTCTGCGTCTGTCTCAGTGTACGCCCTCAGCTGGTTTCTCCTCTCTTATATCAGTCCAGGAGACTGCAGTTTCTATTCTGTCCTCTGCTGTATATGTATGTGTGCTTTGTACACTCCCATCCACTACTTTCAGTTTCCATTCTCGCTTTTAGAATCGGACGAGGAGGAAAATAGAAAGAGGGGGGGGGGGGGGGGTTAGGAAAAGTTTTTGTACTCAAATATATCATGCAATAACAAAAATATATAGCACATATAAAAGTATAAAATGATACAAGTGATTACTGCAAATAAAGCATAAGCCATACACAATTACATTTTTACTCTTTTTAATAGTTTGAGTTTTGCCTCTATATTGGAACTAGCCATTCAGCTAAAAGCCACCAGAAAGAGATAGGTGACATGTAGCTTTACACTGCTGGGGCTGTTGGACGGTGTGTCCAACTCACATTTAATTATTTTTTATTTTATCATGCTGATAACATGATACTATTAATAGTAATGGGACAAACAAGTAAACGTTGATATTATGCCACAAAGTAGAGTCCACAATTCAAATTAAGCCATGCAGTAGTGCCCCAATTCATTTTATGCCACACAGTAGTGCCCCCAATTCATATTATATCACTCAGTAGTGCCCAAATGCATATTATGCCACACAGTAGTGCCCCTATTCACATTATGCCACACAGTAGTGCCCCCAACTCATATTATGCTACACATTAGTGCCCCCAATTCATATTATGCCACACAGTAGTGTCCAAATGCATATTATGCCACACAGTATTGCCCCTATTCATATTATGCCACACAGTAGTGCCCCCAACTCATATTATGCCACATATTAGTGCCCCAACTCATATTATGCCACACAGTAGAGCCCCAATTCATATTATGCCACACAGTAGGGCCCCCAAATCATATCATGTAACAGAGTAGGGCCCCCCAATTCATATCATGCCACACAGTAGTGCCCCCAACTCATATCATGCCCCACAGTAGGGCCCCAAATTCATATCATGGGCAGCACAGTGGCCTAGTGGTCGGCACTTCTGTCTCACAGCACTAGGGTCATGAGTTCGATTCCCAACCATGGCCTTATCTGTGTGGAGTTTGTATGTTCTCCCTGTATTTCTCGTGGGTTTTCTCCGGCTGCTCCGGTTTCCTCCCACACTCCAAACACATACTGGTAGGTTAATTGGCTGATATCAAAATTGACCTAGCCTCTCTCTCTGTCTGTAAATGTTAGGGAATCACGTCACTTGCTGTCTCCTGGTTTAGATAATCGCTCACACCAAAATCTTGAACAATACTCAATTTAACAGTACATGAAAGAGATGCCATGCATGAAAAATATTTAATACACTAAGGGGCCTATTTATTAAACCTTCAATTGGTGTCTATTCCCTGAAAACAGCAGTTTTCGGGGAATAGATGCCAATTGAAGTATTTGCCTCATCTATCAACAGTGCATCACAGCAGATATAATAGATATCTGCTGCTTTGCACTTTTTTTCGTAGATGTCTAGGGGGGATGTCTAGGGGGACTGCTATGTACCGCAATTTAACAATGAATAGAAATGGTTTAGCACATACGGTAACGTACATTACCGTTTCTGATATTTTTCAGCACTGTTCAGCTCTGCTCCGAAGAGCAGAGCTTTACATCACATGATCCCTGCCTGTCACACTCCGCTCTCTGCAACACTGAAGTGCAGGGAAGTTTTCAGACGGAGCATTCGCACAAGACTTCTATGGATCGCACAGCAGCTTCGGGTACGAAGAGGCAGTGAAAAGGTTAGTTTTTAACTTCGAAGGAACAGCAGTTTTTAGTGACTGCTGCTCCTGTGGAGATTTTTTAATATATATGAGAAAAACTTAAATCCTTATCAATTCTATAAGGATTGAAAATTATTTTTCATTTTGTGCGGCTGTTGATAGGTGTGCCCCTAAAGAAGAGGAACTCATGCTAACAATGAGAATAATGCACACAGCATGACCACGTTGTCTTACCAAATGTTCTCACATCTATTGGGTAAGTCTTGGGGGTATATTTACTAAACAGTGGGTTTGAAAAAGTGGAGATGTTAGCTTTAGCAACCAATCAGATTCTAGCTGTCATTTATTTAGTACATTCTACAAAATGACAACTAGAATCTGATTGGTTGCTACAGGCAACATCTCCACTTCTTCAAACCCGCAGTTTAGTAAATCTAGCCCTTGGTGTCCTCAGCTGACTGGGAGTCATTTTACACTCCTTTCTTTTGATGCTATTAGACTGGAATCTCCCTGCTTTAGCTGGTCTCAACCCCAATACCTTTTTTGTTTTTTAAATAAACTTTATATTTGCATTTTCAGACAGTAAAGATAACAATACCCAGCTAGGAGATTTTAAAGCATAAGAGGCATTACTTACACAAAATATAATACTGATCAAGTCCAGAAAAAATGTATACAAAGAAAGATTAATGTACAAACAGTATTCTTCGAATTACCATCATCTTTGAAAATACTGAAATATTATGAAACAGAAAACAAAACAAACACTAAACAAAAACAAAATGCGCAATATAACAAATAACAACGCAAGTGGGCCATACACACTGAGATACACAACCTTCATCCAGTACACATACAACGCATAGCCTTAGTCACCGGCAGAGAGGGAGGTTCGAGTAATATATGAGATATGCTATATGTACAGGCAAACCTATGCTATAAAGTAACCAACCAAAGCCATGGAAGAGTAATAGAATTTACCAAATAATATAGTAATACAGGATCCAATCCTCACACTGCCAAGTGACATCGTACATATGGGATGTTGAAGTACGTGTATCAGACTTGAGATCACAGGATGAGATTAGACATCTGCAGGTGATTCAAACACCTTAATAATATTTACTTGTTTAACTTTGGGTAATATCTCTATACAAGGTCCCCACTTGGAATAAAATTTAAGAACCCCTTTTTCGATGTCTGGAAACGCAGCGCACTTATCAAAGAAAAGAACTTCCAATAATTCCGTATTTACCACACTTAGGAAATGAGGACAGGAGGACGCCCATTTGTGTAAGATCACTTTCTATGCAACCGTAAGTATAATTATTAGGACTGGCTTGATATTTTATAGGAGGAAGGCTGTCACTGCAGACATCGAAATTACACAAAACCAGTGGGATAGGAGTCGTTCCCAAGGTGACCTCAAAGATTGAATTCAGAAAATTTGGGATGTTATTCCAAAATCAAGTAATTTTCCGGTATTTCCAGAAATTATGGTAAAAGGTAGCAGAGCCTTGGCGGCATTTTGAACAAAGACCCTGTTCATCGGTTATGTAATGTCTCCGTTGTGCCTGGGAAATACAGGCTCGATGGATCGTTTTAATATGTACTTCCTGCAATTTTGCTGAGGTTAGGCATTTCCAAATATTATCCTAATAATTCAGCAAAATAGTAATACAAGTAATACAAGTCTATCACCAATTTTAGTAATACAATTTTAGTAATAATACTAATACAAGTAATTAATTACTAATAATTAATAAAAGTACTTAATAGTAATACATTAGTAATAGTAATACAAGTCTATGCACCGATTTTGGAGTGTGTGTTTCCAAAGTCTGTTATCAGTGTATAATAAATCTTGATATAAAAATCGAATCCTAAATGTGTTAGTCTTCAAAAAATGTGATTTATTATCCAAAACATCTGGTACAGACCACTTAGGTTTCTTATGAGTCATAGTCATGCTAAAATGACGGACCTGCAAGTACATTTAAAATTGTTTATTATCTAGGGAGGGTTGATGAAAGTAATATAAAGAGCCCCCAGGGTCAAATACATATCTGATAGAAGTTATACCTCTACACTTCCAGTCCAAAAAATGTTTATTAGATAATTCAAGTTCAAGGGCAGGGTTGCCCCATATGGTAGTATAAATAGTGACCACGGGACTCCACCAGATTTTTTTTATTAATAGCCAACTAATGTTAAGAAATAGAATCTCTCCCATTTGTCTGATCTGTCATCTGTGCATTACTGCTGCAATCACGTGTTGGATCAATCCTGCAGTTCACTGACTCAGCTGGTTGCTAGGTAAATAGCAACAGGATTCCCTTCAGCTCCCAGTCAGCTGTGATATTACTTCTGCTGTAATCATTGTGGTTGCTCAATACCTCTTACCGTATTCTGTCCACTCCACCGGGCAAGTGCCAGATCAATAATTGTCAATAATAGTGGAGATGCTATATATTGTATGTGGATAATTATACTTTACTAAAAATTACTATAATTTGCCAAATTAGCCGGTATATCCTTTACCATTTGTATAACACATTGCGTACAACGGGAGAAAGTTTGTGGTCAGAAAGAATAAGGGATTCCGGCATATGCACATTAATTTTATAGCCAGCAAAGAAACCAAAGATCCCGATTGTTTCTAAGATAGAGGGAATAGAGTGCAGAGGGTCAGAAAGCAGTAATAACATGTCGTCAGCGAACAAAGCCACTTTGTTTTCCAGGTTACCAACTGTGATTGGCCGTACTGTACCGTAAGGCAATTGGCAAGGATTCTAGTGCAAGAGCGAATAATAACGATGATAATGGGCAGCCCTGATGGTGATATTGGGTCAGACAGATAACCATTAGTTAAAGGTTGGGTTAGTGGGTTGTTATATAAGGTTTGTTGAGGTGTCACAAATCCATCAGGAAACAACGAGGGGTTTCAAATAAATGATCCCATGTGACTAGATAAAAAAACTTTTCGGCATCAAGCAACAATACAAAGTTCGGGTTTAAGTTCCCTGATTAAGTTAAATGGTGCATTACAGCCAACAGTACACATGTTGGTACATAAGTACATATATACTACATTCCAAGAAACTATGGGGTATATTTACTAAACTGCGGGTTTGAAAAAGTGAAGATGTTGCCTATAGCAACCAATCATATTCTATCTGTTATTTTTAGAATGTACTCAATAAATGACAGCTAGAATTTCATTTGTTGCTATAGGCAACATCACCACTTTTCCAAACCTGTAGTTTAGTAAATATACCCCTATATCTTTAATTGGGAACTCAGTATAGTGGTTCATATTCCCTCCGTTGGTAATTTTTTTATTGAGTATCAATACAAATTATGACTGTCGCCATGCTGAAATATCCATGTAACTACCTGTAAACAGGTGAATATTTGAATCCTGCAAATCCTTTAAAATCCATAGCTACAGGAGAAGTTTCCCCAAATCCCTTAACAGACCTATGGACACAGTGGAGGAAAAACATATTAACATTGAATAAGCAAAGAAATATACTGTAATCTGACAAGGCTAGGACTTCGCTTAAGGCTTAGGCTGGCTACACACTAGAGGTTTTTCATCCGAACTTCAGCCAACATACGACCGTTCGGTCAGATATTGTGTGAGTAGATATAGTGACACAATGATCTAAAGTCTTCCCAAAGTGCCGATCTTCGTTTCATTTGGTTGGTTGTACTGTTTAATATTTTCTGACCAATCACCGACCGATCATGTAGTGTGTATGCACTCATGCTCATGATCTCCATAGAGTTGGACTCTTTTCCGCCGATGCTAGCGATGAATGTAACAGTGAAAAAATGTAGAGAGTGCTGTAGAAGGAATTTGTATGTTCTGAAACAGAATATTTCGTTTCAGAGTCACAGAAGCTAACGAGATTCTTTAGGACATGTGGATAGCTATAACTAGGCGTTTTAATCAGTGTGACAATGTGACAGGAATGAATAAATATTGTGCTGTCATTTTCTGAAGACTAGAGGACCAGATGAAGAGAACAAATCTGAAAGTAAATCGTGTCAGTGTGTATGCATGAATCGCCAGACTGATCGGACCTTCAGTCGTAGGTACAATCGATCCTCCACCGGTTTCTGTCTCTCAAAATCCTTTTCATCTCTTAGAATTGTGCTCTCTTTTTCTGTGTCTCTATGGAAAAGTCCGGATATATAGAGACAGAGTAGACATTCAATTTTATTGGACTAGTAACCAGATCCACATTCTCTTCTTCAGAAATGTAAGTAAAGTCTAAGAAATCTAAGTATCACTGTACAGCGTTATGTTTGCTTGCTAGTAGTGTTTAGTAGTTATACCCAGAGGTAACTTCCAGCACCCCAATCATCATTTCTGCTTCCTCTGCGCTGTCTCTCAGCCTCTACAGACCACCACTCACATTCATAAGATGAGAGTGCTCTATAGCGATCTCCTCAGTTGGAGATAGCCCCATGCAGAACCTTGCTGACGAGTTTAGGTTATTCTATGTGGCTACTAAGGTTTTGCAGCGGTCCCATTGTGTAGTCTGTAGTCTCTGTGAGTGTTCTGCTGCAAGATTCCATGGTGTCTGACAGGATAGTGAGCTGCAAGTGGTGGTGTATATGTATAGATCCGCCCTACCCGCCCTACCCACCCCCAAAGCATTGCAACTGTGTACAGCGTTATGTTTGCTTGCTAGTAGTGTTTAGTAGTTATACCCAGAGGTAACTTCCAGCACCCCAATCATCATTTCTGCTTCCTCTGCGCTGTCTCTCAGCCTCTACAGACCACCACTCACATTCATAAGATGAGAGTGCTCTATAGCGATCTCCTCAGTTGGAGATAGCCCCAAGCAGAACCTTACTGACGAGTTTAGGTTATTCTATGTGGCTACTAAGGTTTTGCAGCGGTCCCATTGTGTAGTCTGTAGTCTCTGTGAGTGTTCTGCTGCAAGATTCCATGGTGTCTGACAGGATAGTGAGCTGCAAGTGGTGGTGTATATGTATAGATCCACCCTACCCACCCCCCAACGCATTGCAACGGTGTCACAGCCACCAAATCCCACTAGTAGAGACAGAATGTCTGCATTCTTAGTCCTGGGTAGCCCTGTTGGCAAGGAATGGCATTGCCCTGTCTGAGCTGCTGTCTTCATGCCAACAACTACCAAGTTTTAAAAAAAATAAAAAAATAAAACAAACAGGATCTTCAACCCTCACTGGGAAAATTATCCTTTTTCAGGGCTGTGTCAGGACTCTAATAAAAACCTGATAAGTGTAGAACAATAGTCGCAGTGAGTTTGTATAACAAGATTATCCAATGACTTAAACAGAGTTTTTTATGGTGTACATCTGAATATGATGGAGGCCGATACTTGTCGTGTCCGCATAACATAATGATGGCATTAAGGTACCAAGTAGTTGGTCTATTATTATGTGCCAGTATCGCCATTTCACCACAGCTGGATTTTGAAGTGATGTTTTTACTCTTTATACCAAGCTCATTTCCAAATGGACCTTGAAATAGTAATACACTTTACAAGAGCAAACCTGCTCCTTGTTATGTGCAAGGGGTACACTTAGGTGCATTGACACAAAATGCTCGCCTACATATTGTGCAGTTTAACTTTTAGCCCGGGGGCAAACACAAGCAAGTGACCCTGGTTTTTCTACCAGCATGCTGCAACGGAAAAATAGAAGTGACAAAAACAGTGCAGACGTGGTTTGTCTAACATTGGTGTGGTTTATATAGTCAATGAAAAAGTGTTATGTTAAAAAACTATAATCAAACACCTACCTGCTCCATCTAACCTAGCAAAAACTGTTCTAGTGACCTCCATACATTATAGAGAGCATTAAAGGGACTTATATATAATACACAGAGCAATCTAGTGACCGATCTACCATATAGGATCGATTCTAATGACGACAATACAGGGAGCATACAAGTAACCAATATTCAAGACATAGAGCATTTTAGTGACCTATAAAAAATACAAGAAGCACTTTAATGATGAATAAATAATACAGAGATCATTCTAGTGACGAATATACAATAACGAGAGCATTCTAATGATGAATAAATAATACAGGGAGCATTCTAGTCACCAACCTATGATACAGAGAGCATTCTAGTGATTTATATTCAGTAGAAGACATTTTAGTGACCTATATACAAAACGTTGAGCATTCTAGTGACCATTATACAATACAGGGTAGACAAGTATACTCAAGACAGAACAGAATGGCCTGTATCTTACATTAACCCTGACAATAAAACTTACCTGGTGGAAGACATAGTTTCTGGCGCAGCTGAGGCAGATATTGTTCTGGGGTTGATGTTCGCACTGATCATTAGATGCATAATGCTGTCTCGATTCAGGATTATAGTTTATATAGAAGTAATAATGTATAGATTACAACTCTATTGTACTCATTTTATATGGATAACCTCAGAGAGAGGAAACATAGATTAGGACAGAAAGCAATCCCCAGATATCTGGTGGCATTATTATACATGCTCCCCTTCCACCCCAATCTCTGTAGTAATAACAAATAATACCCCAGATCTGTGGTGACATCAACATTATTTATTAACTGTTATTTATATATTGCTTTTTGTGGATTTTTACACTTGGTTCTTTATCTTCAACTTCAACATTTGTTTATATAGCGCCAGCATATTCTGTGGTGATTTACAATTGGGACCAAACACAGTAATAAAACAATACTGGGTAATACAAACTGGTAAGAGGACACTGCTCACAAACTTACAATCTATAGGGCAATGGGAGGTTAAGAGCTACATATTGCATATTGATCCAGCCAGATTTCAAAGGAAAAAAGCGCTTAGTGGGCTATATGATCCAGTCACACAGCAATCTTGCTCAGGGCGTCAGAGGGTTGATGTCTTGTGTGAACTGCGTAAAGGGTGGAAATAGGGTATCTAGGAAGGTTAAGAGTGGTTGAGGAATTTTATAAGCTTGCCTGAAGAGGTGGGTTTTCAGAGAATGCTTGAAATTTTGAAGACTAGAGGAAAGTCTTATAGTGCGAAGAAGGAAATTCCACAAAGTGGGTGCCGCCCAAAAAAAGTCCTAAGTAGGAACGGGAACACGTGATGAGTGTAGTGTCATTACGAAAGAGTGCTGAGACAAGCTAAATAACCTGCAGTATCAATAAGACATTGCAGCTTTTTGGTGACTTAAAATGTCCATTCATTTTGGATGGCAAGCTGCCTAACTAAGAGGTATCTTTTTCACTAACATTGAGTTGCTTATCTTCACCACTGAACATACAGACTGTTTGAATATCGGATTTTGCAAAATATTATTTTCAAAGTTGTTCTTTTATTACATGTATAGTAAAAATCAACAGTCTCGGGCAGGCTGACAGTGAGTTGATCCCTATGAGATGATGCCTGTAGTCAGCTTTATGCTAAAGGTTAATGAGACAGTTGTCAGCAAGTGGCAGATAAATCAGAAAGGGGGAGTAACCCTAGAATCTGATTGGATGCTATAGGCAACATCTCCAATTTTTCAAACCCGCAGCTTGTCAAATTTAACCCTTAAGGTTGAATCATTTTTACAATTGTAGGAGTAATGTGACTGAAAGATGCAGCATATGTGTCCTATGTAGTAATAGTTTGTTCTCATCACAAGCTTGTGTGACCCTAGACATAAAAGGTAATCTAATTGTTGAAAAAATTGGGACTCTTCCATTATATATGTTCAATTGGAATCCATCATGGAAATTATATGTTGCTGTATACTTTAGTTTTTAATTAATGTATGGTAATGTAAAAAACTAAATATAATTGTGCTGCATCTTGACTTTTAACCAATCTCAAATACCCATCATATATCTTGAAAATTGCACCCAGCTCAGACTGAAAAGCAAGCCTGGATTTGTGGAAAGACGCATATGAGACAGAATTGCAGGGGTGGTATTCTGTCCTTAACGTCCCTCTGACAGTTTTTGATTCTTTTCTTTTTGCTTTCTTTTATATGTAGCGATATAAAAATATCTATGATCATTTTATCACTCTTTTAATACTTAAATACGCTGATTTGTATTATATGGTTGCAATGTTGTGGAAGTTAAGGCCATGGACTTCTGCAGCAATAGTAGAAGCAGGGCAAAAGAGTCCACGGGGCACACGTTGCAAATCTGCAATGTGATGGGCCATATATAGGCTACATAGAAAGAACTATACTGAAACAAACATATTTTATACTCAGTACAAAGTAACAATATACCATCCTTGCCAACTTTTCAAATTTATTCCAGAGGAGAGGTCATGTGACAGGGGAGCAAGAGAGGACGTAGCCCCGCCCCCTGATAGAAAATGGCAAAAATCACAGATTAAGCTCTGGAAATTTATTCCATCACATTCCGGGAGGATACCTACTCTTCCGAGAGGACCCCCCAAAATTCAGGAGCCTCCCGGAAATTATATTTGGGAAATGCTTCCCAGAGAGATGTTCAGCGTCAGGGAAAAGCTGGTAGGGTCAATACGGTGTAAATGAAGAGAGAAGGATGGGCTCCATTTACAAGGCCCAGTCCGGGTCTTCTGTTGTGCTGTCAGACCGATTAATGCTGGCACCTGTGGGTTTTATTTAAAAGGCTGCAGGGCAGTGAATTCAGTCTTTCACACCTGAGGAAAAGGATGCAGAGTCTCTGTGAGAGGGAGCCAGATCTTTACTGTGACAAAACTGTGCTGAAACTTCTTATATTTTGTTTTAGTTTGGTAGTAAGGAGTGACTTGTATGCAGTCAGTGCCGGACAGGCAAGGTGTTTATTTTGAAGTTTCTTTTATTTTCTTGCTTAATAAAACTGGCTAAGGCCAGTTGTACCGAAAGCCTTGGACCTGTGTGATATCTCGTCTGTTACACACTACCATCTACCCCAGGAGATGACACCTGTTCCCCTACCCCGGTCACAATATATATATCCCACTTAACGTTTCCTAACGCAGTTCCCATAGATTAATATGCAAAGTTTGACAATTGCCTGTAGCTTGGCAGTCGATAAATGCAATAATGCACTCCATACTGTAAATTATGATTATATTAGAAATCACCTAGATACCTCCCAAAAGGCAGGACAGTCCCAATTTTGCAGAAAAAAGGAGTGTAAATCATATGAAAATGAGTGTTGCTTCAGCTTAGATTAGCCATTTCTGGGCAGGATTTGAGCAGATCAGGAGTGGTGCTTATTTTGTCCCAATTTTGTGTTCTAAATGTTGGGAGGTATGCCTTGCTGTTCTATGACAATATATAAAATACCTTCCAACTGTCCTTATTTTTGTTGGAGAGTCCCAATTCAAATGGACTGTCCATCCAGTCAGTCCCTACTGTCAAAATATTTGGAGATCTGTCTCTGCATACCATCGTTCTGCACAGCCGACCAGTGGTGGTCGGTTGTCATCATACATCCCAACATTTAGAATCCTAAAGGTAGGTCAAAATAAGCTCCGCCACATTCCACCCAAAAATGATCCACTTCCCTGTTATGTCCCACCCATTTTGCGATCCGCGAATTGGGACGTACCTCCAAAATCAGGACGATTGGGAGGTATGTGTCACACATGCACCGGTATGCAGGGGTATATTTAGGGGAGTGAAGTTAGGGCAGCATATCAACAACATGACGTGCCCACAACATATGATCTCACCCCTTTTTATAGGGGACATGGCTGTGTCTCAATCACCAAATGTGTGATATTAAAATATACACCAGGGCCAAGTGCATCTATGTGACTTCTAATACCAGTAAGAATGTGGAGTAGGGAGTGTACAACTCCTTACACTACATAAGATCTCCTAATGCACACTGAAGTGATGACATCAGAACTCACTGTTGATAGATATTAACAGAAATTAAATTATCTCATTGGATTGTCCCTGTCAGAAAAGATCATGCTCATCTCAGATACAGTAATCTCTGTGTTTAGATTTCCTTAAATCCTTTAACAAACCATGTGTTTCCGGGGGAGGCTGCGTTTGGTGCACAATCACTTCCGGTTCCTGCCAGTAGTACACACGTGTGTAGTGTATGGGGAGACAGTGTCCGTACAGAGACAGCCGGGTGTACGGAGGATAGGGCCACATCCATATACCTGCAGAGATACACACTCTGGTCGGAAACATGTTGTCTGATCTGGATCTGATCGGGACGATCGAGGATGACGATGAGATCCCAGAGGAGCCGGAGTCTGAGGAGGAGGAAGAGGTAACGGGGGTAGTTACTGTAGACGATCTGTTGTAATGGGGGCATGGGAAGTTGTGTCTGTACAGCTGTCATGGCATGATGGGACTTGTAGTCCTCATAACCTACAGCTGGAGCCTGTGGTAAGATATAGTGATCAGGAGCAGGTGAGAAGCATCAATGTGGCAGGTTAATATTAGGGGTAGTGGGCTGTCCTGTGGGATAGTCCATGTTTGACATATAAATACATATCAAAAGCCATGAAAAAAAACTAAGTCATGCTAATGGTTCATTCCCCCTGTACTGGCTAGAAAACTACTCACCTAGCCTATAAAAAAAAACTAAAGGCTTTCATCTGTTATTGCAGCAAGTCATGATAAAGATGTATAGTGGAATCTAATGCAACAGGGTTCTATAGTTAAACTGAAAATGTACCTTGGCTTAACTCGGTGAACTCAGTGATTTTCATGGCATATCACTTTTTACTTAGGAAAGTGTGTTGGAAATTGAAAGTGTTTCCTGGTCCCCAGTTTCTAATTTGTTATTGCGAAGGAGGCCTCTAGGTTACCAATTGTCTGCCATACAAATGCCTGGCTGAATGGTGTGACATATTGGGGTATAGAGCTCCTTTAAAAGGCATGGTAAGTATGGGGGGCACTGTAATCGAGCGCACATGTGTTAAGTGTAGAAGACAATTTTGATGTCAACATAAAATATGTCCCATTAGTATGTAAATATAACATGATACAGGCTCCACTCTTGTTTCACGACAGGTGTGAGTAGGTAAAAAGTTTTCAACTTTAATGGTTTAAAAGACATTGTCAATATCATGTTGCTGGTACTTAATATATGGATGATAATGAATGCCTTCTATGCAGTTTTTTGGCAATAGTATATAAAAAAAATAAAAAATACTGTAATGTGGTGATATTAATTTTTGTCACTAGCACATCACACCTTTTTAAATAGGCCCTTTAGCGTTAGGAAGTAATATATGTACTTTGAGATCCTTCTACAGTGAAGGTAAAGATTGTGCTGGTATTCCTTTTGAGGCGTTCTCATTTATTATCAATATTTTTTAAATAACCCTCTCCTCATCCCCCAGTAGTAGAGCTGCATAAGTCCCAAGTCTGGACTGGAGCAGTCGATCACCTATATTCATTGTTGCAGTAACTGTCCTGTCGGCTATATCCACAGTTACCCACAGATCACTTTCAAACATGTCCCCGCTGTCACCAAGGGCATAGTGAGAGAGTGGAAATCTTCAAATGGTAGCAGAGGATGTAAAGGGGGGGGGGGGGGGGTGTCACAAACTGCAATCTCTAGTTTGCAGCTTGTGATTGGTCCTCCTGCTTCCCCATAACCGGCTCTTCTCCCCCAACGTTTCAGCTGGGGCTGTGAGAGAAACAGAGGATTCTGGGAAGAACGGCTGCACAGAGCAGCCCCTTAGGAAATTATTTTCCTAGGTGGTAATGCGTGTTTAGGTGGATACTGTACTTAAAATCCATGCTATAGGAAACAGCAATTGGGCTCATTCAGGAATGTATGTATGTAAAAGTAATTTGTTGAACCTAAGAGTATGAGATAGCTTACGTTCCATTGGGACAGCAATCTTATGTGCATAAGAGAGTTTCTTAGAGGATTAATGAGCACTTTCTTAACGAGATGACCGTAGCTTCAACTATATTAAAAATACTGTCTTGTTATTAGAGCGTACTTATAATTTATAAATTGCTTTTTTGAATATCCCATCCAACCGTACTAGCAGATCTCTCCTGCATGCTCTCCGTGTGTGTCCGCGGGACTGAATACAGATAACGCCTGACATGTAGGATGGGAAGTACCGTAATAGCAGGAGGTAATAACTTGTAAGGAGTATAACATTTGCCCTTTGTGGATTCCCTTGTATACCAGGAGAAGCCCATCGTCCTCTCCAAAAAGAAGCAGGACAAAGCTAAACACAATGGAGACTTCAGTGCAGATTTTGTGTTTGGTGAGCGGGATGCACAGGCCGATGACAGCTGGGTGATGGATGATGTTATGAAGCAACTAAAAAAGGTGAGGAGGGTTATTTGCTCCCACAGCTGGTGACCCTGCACCAGTCAGTATTCCAGTAGTGGTCTGTAAACTCTTCCCTTGGTATTACTCTGCGCTACCCTCATTTCCTTTTTCCCCCAGAGAACTGCCACCAGTTTGGATGACAAAATTGAGACGGTTAGAAGGAAGAGGAAGAACCAGGTCAGTAACCCACTTACCATTTGGTTCTGGTCTCCAAGCCTCCCAACAATGCACTTATAACACTTCCTCCATCTAATACAGGACAATGCAGAGAAGGAAGTTAAACAGTCAGAGAAAGACGAGGAAGTAAAAAGTGAGGAGGAAGACGAGAAAGAGATTGAAGAAAACGAGGAAAGCGGAGAGGAATTTTCCTCAGGGGAAGAGAGTGTGTTAACTAAAGCTGGTGAGATGTCTGACTGTCGCCCCTTTTCTAGTCTCTCTTGTCGTTCTCTCAGTATATAACATACCACCTCTCGTTGCTTTACTTGTAGACACACTGAGAATAAAGGAGAAAAAGAAGAAAAAAGGCACTGGGGTAAGTACAACGTATGCATACAATCCACACTAATATGTACTTATGTGAGCACATTTGCAGGTAAGATGCCTTAGAACTGGTGCAACATGGTTCTTTGTAATTGTCAAAGCTTTTGTAGCATTGGTATAAGTACAATGCACAGGCTGCTAGTATGTGTTATGTCACTGGTTCAATAGACTTGTCTCTTTTTGGGGGTAATCCATTCTGTGGTCTCGCCTGTGTAGCCTCTATTGCCTGTGGTGGAACTAGAGATATGTTCATGAATCAGTTTTATGTTTATACTACATATACTAGTGTTTTTATTATAATGTATTTATGTTTAGATTGTACATAGTCTGTTAGGTCTTTTTAATCTTTGTAAGACACTACCTATCTATGTATCTGGTTATGTAAGTGGTCTCCCTATATATGCCCTTTGTTTTTTAACTATATATTCATATGCTTATGTATGTATCCATGTGTCGGTATGACATGGGAAATGTCCAGGGGATGTATGTTAATGTGTATCTAATTGAGCTGCCTTATGATCTTTCATTTTTAGAGATCTGGATTTTTTGAAGATGCTTCTCAGTTTGATGAGAGTTTGACTTTCCCAGATATGAACCTGTCCCGACCACTGCTGAAGGTACGGGTATATGCTTTCTTTGTCAATTTAAATACCACTAATCCATTTTGGCAGATAGCTGTAAAAACTCCATTGTCAGAACTATTAGATGTTTGAAACTGAACATGTGCTTCTACATAGCAGAGCGCAAGTTGTTCTTCTGTTTTGTAATATTGCCATTTCAGGCTGCCGGTGGTTCCATGTTGGTTATATTCAGTGGCGTTTGGTATCAGTAGCAGCTGTACCTAAAATCTAACTGTATTTCTAGATTTTGTAACTTGGCGACTAGGACCCCCCACCCTATGTGTAATTATTTATTTCTATTTCCCTATTTGTCAGGTAAAATAAAATCATATTAAATACCCAAAGTATTGTAAAGTTATTCACGGATTAAGCAACACAGAGAAGCTGTGAACTGTAGTCTGGTCATGAAGATAAGAGGTGCTCCGGTCATGACGTGGTTTAATGAAGACTTCTTGGTGTTGTAACCTGTGAACCCAAGCAGTGTGCACTTCTCTGGGATTTTTTTTCAGTCTCATCGGACTTTGTGGAAATGTTTTCATTTGCAACCTTTCTGTTCCAGGCCATCTCTGCCATGAGCTTTACACAGCCGACCCCTATCCAGAAGGCCTGCATCCCCATGGGGCTGTTGGGAAGGGACATCTGTGCCTGTGCTGCCACCGGGACAGGTGAGGAGTGGGTGTCGCATATATCATCAAATAAAGCTGGGAAATTAGTGTTGAAATTTTGTAACTTTCCCGTGCTTCTCCGCTCAGCTCACAAAAGAAAAAGCGTGTATTTCTGCTTGTCGGATATGGTCAAATGTTTACTAAAAATCCATCCTTAAGTTACTGGCTTTGGCAGCCGTGTATGCTACAGCAGGCTTCTATTGTTACTTGTGCTATTAATATTTTGCCATTTTCATTGTTTGCATATGTTTGTTCTTGTCCCTGATCCACCTTTTACTTTGACAGGCAAAACGGCTGCATTTATGCTTCCGGTTCTGGAGCGTCTTATCTACAAGCCGAGAGAGGCTCCAGTGACCCGGGTGCTGGTTCTGGTCCCGACGCGTGAGCTTGGCATCCAGGTGCATGCCGTCAGCAGACAACTTGCCCAGTTCACAGAGGTCACCTGCTGTTTGACTGTGGGTAAGTGCGCTGTAGATGTCAGTCCAGCAATAGATTCCTCTGGTCGCTTGTAGCCTGGGTTGTTTGATGGGTTGTAACGTGCCGTCCACTCCCATAGAAATCTGTTACCTTTTTTGTGTCTTCATGTACATTGTGTTGCTCTGTATGAACACTGGGTTGTCCTATGGTTTCTTACAGGGGGTCTGGATGTGAAATCTCAGGAAGCTGCCCTAAGAGCTGGTCCCGATATTCTCATTGCCACCCCAGGGAGACTCATTGACCATCTGCACAACTGCCCCTCATTCAGCCTTGATGCAATCGAAGTGCTGATCCTGGATGAGGCAGATCGGTGAGTATCCCGACCTAACATACTGATAACAAAGGGTCTTTAGGCAACATCTGTGCTTGTCTGAGAAGTCTGTGCTAATCCTCTTAAAAGTGCTCTTCTTTCATTTGTGCTTTTAGATTTATGGTGTGTGTACTACAAGTGGTTTTTATATTACTATAAATAGCCAGTGTATCTTCTGTACATAGGAAATATTTCCAATGATTTTATTACTTTACTGACAACCTTTCAGTTTATATTCTGTCCTTTCGTACGTCCATCTTTAAGTCTCCTACATACACGATGGAGGTAGCCATTTTGTGGTCCTTTTGTACACTTCTTGCCTTGGTGATCTCACAAGTTCAAAGCAAATCGTTAGGCTGCATTCTTGCCACTATTGTTCAGTACACAAAATGATTGCCACCAACATACAACCCCTTACCCATTAACCAAACTCTCTTGCTCCTTTATTTTTATTTTATACTTCCTCGCATTTTTCCTGATACATTTTTCCTCTCCTCCGTTTATCTCTATTCTGTCAGTTTTTAGTCCTAAAGCAATCATTTGATCATGTAACTCAATTTACCTGTGAAACATAAACCCCTCTCGTGTGTTGATATATGTTGGTGGGTGGTGTCTGATGAGCCAGACTACACGTCTCTTCTGCTTATTTGTTGAGGGTGTGCAAGGAGTATCGTAGAGCAGGGAAGGAGAAGTCAGACATCTGATGGGGGTTGGTAGCCCTACATGCCAGCAGTCATATAAGAGTGGTATATTGGACACATAGACAACATAGGCCAACGGGGCTACAAGGAATTGACGTAACCTTTTGTCATTCTTTTATCTGTAGAATGCTGGATGAATATTTTGAAGAACAGATGAAGGAGATCATCAGACTTTGCTCCCATCAAAGACAGACTCTACTCTTCTCAGCAACTATGTCTGAGGAGGTGCTGCTTTTTATATTCATAGTCACCATCTAAACACTAGTGCATGTGACACGATGACTGGAATAGCTTGTTTCTGTATATGAATATTGTGTGAAAGAAAATAAGGGTTTATCTTTATGATAAGTAAGGAATATATGGTTATATCAAAAGCTAATAAAATATTCTGACTTACATTCTTTGGCAGGTTCAAGATTTGGCCTCTGTGTCTCTTCGAAATCCTGTGCGTATCTTTGTAAACAGCAATACCGATGTTGCGCCGTTTCTGCGTCAAGAATTTGTTAGGATCCGACCAAATCGAGAGGGTGACCGGGAAGCCATTGCTTGTGGTAAATACAACCGTCGCTGTGGTACTTATGTATGTCGGTGGTAGTGTCCGTGAGAGGAGGTGTTCTGGCCCTCTTAGACTGACTAGTCTCTCCATTTCAAGTGATCATTAAATGAATCAAAGTATATCAAGTAACCCCTGCTTTGCCCTATTTACTGATCATTTATAAAGATGGCACCCCAGGTAAGCCATTTCTGTGTGTGTTAACAGCTAGAGGGACCAGCTATATTTCCAGGGTGAACACCCACAGGGACTCTTTGCTGAATGTGAGAAGATAATCTGCTATAATACTATGGTATCGTGTGATACACATAACCATTAGTTATTGTAGTATTTAAATAATGTCATCCTGTCCTGAGTAGCTCTTTGTCCTGGTAATTTTAGTTTAGCATGGTCTAGATAAGATATTGGCAAGCTACTGGCAGAGTGTGCTGAATCTAGATCATGCAGTAATATGAAGGAATGAATTTGGCGAGATGAAGAGATTGGTGTTTTGGATGAGGTGATGTTGGTCTGGTATTTTTGTAAGGTAAAGTTTGTGTCATGTTGAAGTTAATTTACACAAACGCCACTCCGTCTGGTGATAGATGCTCTTTACACGAGTCGTACTACAAATGGAACGCCTTTCATTTGGACACCGTGTCGTCAAAGCCCTCACAACGCTGCCCACTTCTCATTGTAGAAGTACCTGAAAAAGTGTTGGCATCTTGCTGCGTAAAGGTGCTTAATCTCGCCATTTGTCGAGATGTTGTGTTATCTATATGGTGGCTTATGTTGATTCCATTTAAGCTGGCAGCATAGGAACAATCAGTGATCAAAAAAGGCCAGATAGCAATCTGATCGTCACACACAAAACTTCCAAAGTTTTGTGTGTGATGATACAAAGTTTCCATTTGAAGCACCTATACAACATAGGCCAATGTAAACTTAAGTGCTGGCTGACAACTTTTATTAGTTACTTGTTTGGCTGGATCTGATAGTTCTCCATCATTTATTGTCCACATATAAAAATATCTGTACAATGTCTACAAAACAGTTGTATTGGGCACACACCGTTCATACCCGTTTTCTCTTGCAGCTCTTCTCACCCGCACCTTCCAGGACCACGTCATGCTCTTCACTCAGACAAAGAAGCAGGCCCATCGCATGCATATCCTCTTGGGGCTGATGGGGCTACGGGTGGGAGAACTTCACGGAAATCTCTCCCAGACACAGCGTTTAGAGGCCCTCCGGTAACTACCAGATTACATCTTTTATATATGACCGGGTAATGGGGTCCAGTGTACACATATGAAAATCTCCAACCTCTCTGAATTCCTCCCACTATCTTCCTCTTTTGCAGACGATTTAAAGATGAGCAGATTGATATTCTGGTTGCCACAGACGTGGCTGCCCGAGGCTTGGACATTCACGGAGTAAAAACGGTGAGCACTAAACCAAGACAACTGTTTACATCAGTAACCTAATAAACATTACGGCAGTCAGATTTGAAAGAACACTGTTCATAACTATTCTATTTATTCAGGTAATAAACCTTACCATGCCTGGCACGGTAAAGCATTACGTGCACAGAGTTGGCCGTACGGCACGTGCCGGTAAGGCAGGACGATCGGTGTCTCTAGTTGGGGAAGAAGAGAGGAAGATGCTAAAGGAAATTGTGAAGAAAGCACAGGCGCCGGTGAAGGCGAGAATCCTTCCACAAGGTGAGAGGCCAATTAAACATTATGGTTGGGTTACAGGGAGGGAGAAACTTTATATCTCAAGTAGATTCAGTAACGTTTCTCCTCAGATGTGATTTCCAAGTTTCGGGACAAGATTACAAAATTGGAAAAGGAGATCTATGCGGTGTTACAGCTGGAGAGAGAGGAGAAAGAGATGCAGAAATCTGAGGCTCAGGTGGGAAGAATATCTACTAACAAGATGACTTTTACAAATACGTGAATGCGTTTGCTTCCTTTAAACATGTTTTATCCAACTGCAGAAGCCCTCTTTCCGCCTGATTTCTGTCTGTATATCTGCTATAGACAGGGTCTGTCCACTTGCTTTATATATGGAACCCTCTGTGGAGTTCATAGTAGATCAGTGAGGATAAAACACAACTAGATACAAGTGATTTATGTAGGCAGTGTGGGCTTCACTCTGGTCATAGAATGATCTCCAAACTCTCTGTCTGCTCAATCGATTTTATCAATAACTAAGTGTTTCGACTCCATTTCTAAAGCGTTGTAGCTCAGGATGTCCCATGAAGTAGCTGTCACTTTTGCATGCAGTGGTATATTATATATGGTATATTGTGCAGAAGCAGCACCATAAAGCTGTGATAGTACACCCTCCTCCGTGTGTAATTTATATATTTTCGTGCATATTGAAGACCTTTAATTCTGTTCACACTTCAGATCAGTGTTGCACAAAAGAAGCTGCAGTCAGGGGCAGAACCTGAGAATATGGAAAGAAGTTGGTTTCAAACAAGGGAAGAGCGAAAGAAGGAAAAATGTAAGTACAAAAGCTCTAAGCCATGGGGGGGGGGTTTTTAAAGCAAAAAAACAAGACTTTATTTTTTTTTAGGCTCCAATAAGATAATAGATCTTTATATAGTAAATTCTCATCTATTAAACTTAAAAAATTAAGTGTTCATTCTTACCCTGACTTTCACTGCAGCTTTATTAAGTACTGTATGATGGAGTTGTAAACACCAATAGGAACTTCCCAAGGGTAGTGGATAAATGGGCAACACGGTGGCGTAGTGGTTAGCACTTCTGCCTCACAGCACTGGGATCATGAGTTCAATTCCTGACCATGGCCTTATCTGTGTGGAGTTTGTATGTTCTCCCCGTGTTTGCGTGGGTTTCCCCCGGGTGCTTCGGTTAACTTCCACACTCCCAAAAACATACTGGTAGGTTAATTGGCTGCTATCAAAAATTGACCCTAGTCTCTGTCTGTCTGTCCCCCCCCTCTGTCTGTCTGTCTGTGTGTGTGTCTATATTAGGGAATTTAGACTGTAAGCTCCAGTGGGGCAGGGACTGATGTGAATGAGTTCTCTCGCACTATCCTTACTCCCCAGTGTGTTACAAGATGGGTAATTGCCTCCATACTAAAGGTATGGACAAGATGGCATGCTGGACAGGATGTCCACCAAAAATCATCATCTAATCAAAATTGTAATTAATGCAGAATGGTAAAATGATAGGGTCATATGTGTGACTTGAAGATTAATATTTCGCCTCCTCTATATTTTGATTTCTAAACCACTCCAGTGTCACATGCTCTTCAGGAATTTGATCTGGCTCTGAGGGGAAAGAAAAAGAGGAAGAAATTCCTGGATAAAACGAAAAATAAAGCAGATTTGACGGTAATGAAGAGCCCAAGAGACTGTTTTGTTCTTTATATAGTTCGCTGTTCTCCCATGACCGGTGTCCTTCCTCTCTTTACAGCCCGAGGAACGCTCTCAGTTTGAGGTGCTGAAAGCTCAGATGTATGCAGAGCGTGCAGCCAAGAGAGACCGCAAACCAAAGAGAGCGCGGGCAATGCCTCCTGAGGAGGAAGCTGCAGGTATCCGTAGTAGAGCTGCCTTTATGTGTTAGCATACACAACCCAATATGTGCCACACGTGTAGCTTCAAAATGAATCTGCTGAAGTTGGGAGGTTCAGGAGTGAGAGACAGTGTGGATGAGTAAAATGTGGCCACTGCAATTTGTAGATAACTGCATTATTTTATTTATTTCAGCTAAAGCTTCAAAACCAAAGAAGCAGAAGAAACACACAGTGTTTGATGAGGAACTAACGAACACAAGTAGTAAAGCCCTGAAACAGTACAGAGCAGGGTAAGTTACTACAAGCCTCTTATGTCAAAGGAGTTGACCAGGGACCAACAAATATTTGCTTGGCACATCAGAAATGGTCTATGATCCCACATCGGGGTTGCAAATTACTTTTGTAGATAAGTATCATATGATCGCCAAGTCATATTCTCACAGCCCAAACAGTAGGTTAACCTGTGGCTGACGAGTCCAGCAGGTGACATTATATACATCAGGCCTGGACAACCTTTGGCTCTCCAGGTGTTGTGAAACTACAAGTCCCAGCATACCCTGCCAGCTATGCTGGGGCTTGTAGTTCCACATCATGTGAATGTGTTGCACTTTTTCTGTCACATTCGAATCCCCTAGGAAGAGAACGAAAGAGAATGTTCCCATGCACACGTTGTTCTGCTACTGAAAGTGCTGAAAATGATTTAGTCACCGCGTATAAATACATTTTCAGAATTCAACAATCTGACATGTGCGTAGCATTTAAACCTCTGAATCCTACGTCACGGTTCATGAAGGGAGAAAGTGTTGGGAGTTTTTTCTGATTGGTCTGTCTCTCTTTGCAGCCCATCCTTTGAGGACAGGAAGAGGCTGGGAATCCAACAACGTAGGAAAGGCAATTTTAAATCCAAATCCAGGTATGTGTCAAAATGTAAAAAAAAAAAAAATCTCAGTGAAAATCTGACTTACAGGTAAAAGATAAATTACCATAATTATATAAAAATCTGGCACCCCATATGGACGGCTTGCTCGCAGAAAAGTACATTGTGGCGACTATGTCAAAACTGGCTCTACGAAGACACCACTAAATTCATGGCACAAGTACCGCTGCTTCCTTCCTTTGCCACGACTGTCCTGTGAAAACCATCTAACTAAAGGGATTGTCAACTCGACATGCATAATTTACTATGTAGTATGTAAGGAGCAAAAAAAAATAAAAAATCTTGTATTATGGATAATTAGTGTAAGAGTTGTAGATGTGGCGCATTGTAGAACCAGATCGGTTAGCTGCAGCAGTCATGCAATTGACACACAGCATTGGTCACCCACAGTGCCAAAATCTAAAACATGGGTCAGTCGGGGGGGTTCTGTCGTTTTTAGCCAAATGGCTCGAACATTATCTGGGCAACTCCTGTATTTTTTATTTTTTTTGCATACAAGCCACTGACCTTTATCAATAAACAAACTGGTCTTTTAGCAGCAGTGTATACAGCACATTTTATTATAAAACATACTGTTATTACACAATTATGTCGTGGCATAATGCTGGACACTTTTTTTTTTTCGTCATAGAGATCATTGCAGCTCACAGTCAATGGCTGAAGTTTTAGAACTGATGCATGTCTGTATACAATGCAACATGCATTGATCTTTCTGTAGATAACTATTATTGGGTAATCGGCACTTGCAGTACATTGCTGCTGTCAGCCGCCACGTTGGACACCATTTCCTCTGCACGTCTCCGTGCTGGCTGTCCAATATGCAGTGGATATGCAGAATAGCAGGGACCAGTAACATCTGCTACTGACCTACTGCAAGTGCAGCAGCTCAGATAAGAGGAAGTAGGCTAAATTCAGAGGGATGCGATGGTAGGAAAGTGAAATTTAAAAAACACATATAAAGAAAATGAAAGTTGTTGCATTTACAAGAATTAATGCTGGTGTGTTCTAAATCAAATTTGCATTCCGTGACATTTTTATTTGCTGCAATGACTATAATGTTCAATTTTTTTTTTTAATTAGTATGTTTGTGTCTCTCAGGTATCGCAGGAAGTGATCGTGTACTACACCGCTCACGCATTTTGAGTGTAGAGGGCAGCAGCGTTTGGACTGAATCATTTCCAACTATAGCAGCCCTTCACATGGGCTATGTACAGTTTTACAATGTGTCCAATCCATCATCAGTGTATCCTGTTCCAGCTCAGTCTGATCTTCTACCAGGATTATCTTCTCAAAACAGTGGATAAAAGGACTTGACGTACTACGCAGATGACTTCTGTTGGAAGTTGTGCGCTTGGGATCTAAAACAAAATGTTTATTAAAAAAAAAGTTGGTTTTTATTTGATTTAATTAAGTTGTGTACTTGTGTGACAGCTTGAAGCCAGTTTATGCTAATAACTTATTTAGGAATCTCTTCCTATGGTATTTTCATATGGCTTAGTGATTTCACAATATTGTGCTAATACCACAGAATCATTTACATGACCCATCCATAATAATACAGTAATAAAAGAAAAATCATTAGAAATGGATGAGTTAAAACCAGATAACCTTCAGCATTTACAATTAACTGTACTTGTATATTCAACCTACTGTCCTCAGCTAAAGAGGTTTCTCCTTTTACCAATAGCCTCTTGTGCCATACAAATGTGTACTGACACAGTGGCATTGAGCCTAACAAAAGTATTGTTGAGTTAGGTGCTATATGGGCTTTAATCTCTGGATCGCAGTGTTAACATGTCAATCACAGCTGCTCGCTGTACTGACCCTCCAGCCCTGTTGGAAAGAACGGGACTGACTGTGAACCAATGTAATACTTGTGAAACTATTCAAGCATACCTGGTGGTCTAACAGGGCATGCTGCTGCTTGTAGTTCCACCAAGCTGGGGCTGGTAGTTATTGTCCTTTATAAAGAGAAGTGCTGATGCTTTATGCAGTGATGTACGTTAAGGGGATCATGATGAAAAACGCATGTAGTAAGATTCACAAGCATTTCAAAACAGTCGGTGTATGCCGGGCTTCCTGGTGCTTCTAGTTGCACAATAGTATTTTAATTTGTTGAGAAAAAAACTACTTAAGGGGGAAATTTTACATTCATTGCATTTGGCAATGCCTTTGTTTAATATTTTTCTATCGTGTATACAAACAGGTTTACTCATTTTTAATAACTTACCAATAAAGTTTTGACTATAAATTAATTTATGCTCTTCATCCCTGAGTGCCCCTCTAGTGACCTTTTTCTCTTTTTACATGATGATTTGCTTTTAGATTTATTGAATTGTAAGTCACTAAGTAGAGTTGGTCAAAATATACCTTTCATCAAGCTCTTATTTTTAAAGGGAGTCTTCTATTGTTTTATTTATTGGCTTGTACATGCACTAGTAATATAAATCCATTGTTTAAATAAAGAAAAAATACAAAACACTTAATAGAACATAGAAGCATAAAACAGAGAATTCCAGTGTAAAACAGAAACCAGGAGGGAAAAATGGGAGATGATAAGGAAAACCCAATCGGTATAAAAATTTAATGTATTTATTGATAATCCTAAATCAATATAACCTAGTATTTGTTTTCTAAAACATTATAACAATAATATATATTATAATAATAAACCCCAGTAATATTGAGTAAAATCAATGAGGTAGATAGAAGTAATTCAATATCATAACCAAATGACAAGATTGAACAATAAAATCCAAAGATGTTGCTAGTATAAGAAGTTAGGATCCAAATACTTTGAGAAAGTCCGCTATAAGCAGATGAAATGCGTCAGCTGATTATCTGTTGCCTGTTCTAAGTGTGGATCCAAGAGGCCGCTGTTACTACTGAATACCTGGGAAGGAACTTATTTATGAGGAACTTCCTATTGAGGCTATACTTTCTGTCCGGACAGATTTAGTTGTACGCACCTCATCTTACGGGCATACTATATTGTTATTGAAATGATAAATTTTCTTGATAAACTAAGACTGTGGTTTTGTTGTGTAGTTTATTTGAGTGGATTACCACATACATTCTTTTCATTAGGACAGCGAGACAGCTGGGTATTTTCTACCCATTTTAACAGTACTTTTTCAACATTCCATACGCATTTCTTTTAAATATTTTGCTATTCATGTTTTTAGAGTGTACTAATAAAGTTTAACATTTTATTATTGGATTATTCTCCATAAGCAAAAAGAGTGCCCTGAAACACAATTTCCGTTTTCGCTCTTCGATTCTACATATATCCAACATTTCCCTCCTGGTTTCTGTTTTGTTCTGGAACCATTTTTATGCAGGAAAGGGAAATGCCTCAGAAGGTCCTTCACATATGAGTAACTTCCTAAGCTGTACCGCAAAGGTGTCATACAAGGCCTTGTCTCCAGGCTCTCTTGAAAGAAGCCAAGGACTGGAGATAAATGTGGTGCCCGAGTTATATTTTGCTTACTCCAGAAGATATTTTTTCCAGATTTTGTAATAAACCATTGATTTTTCTTCCTAGCTTGTAAAAGTACTTCAATTATCTTATTGAACAATGTCTTTGTTTGAGCAGCGCCCACATAATTTCCATCCCCATCAGTGCCCAGATATGGGTGACACATTGGGCCTTGACATAGGTTTTGTACAGGAGCATCTTTCAGGCTAGCGAAAACCCTGTATGGTAGGCCCATCAGAGGGTAAATACCGCTATTACTTCTTCCTCCCTTCAAATTATCTTCAGTATTTGGTGAATGAGGAGCAAAGGAAGGAAGATACCCTTGGCCTCATTCAGGCATCTATAGTTCTGCTTTGGGTCCCTGTGACGGGTAAATAAAAACTAGCTTGGTATTTTGACACATTGACATCAGGTCTATCTGTAGGTAGCTAAACTGTTTGCACAAAGATGTCTTACATGCTATGTCCATTATGCAGCCCAGCCTGTAGTCAATACTTCCCACTCTGGGTCTGTGAGAGCTACTCCCTGATCTCTCAATGCTGGATGCTACCAATAGTGATTTCCTTACCCTCTTGGATTTTGATCTCCAGATCAATATCTGGACTTTGATTCCAATTTGTCAATAACTACTTGGAGATCTCACATATGCCATCTTGTCCATGGTATGTTTCAGATCATGGTATAGAATATTCCTAGAAACTTGAAACTTTCCTGTATGGATGATTGCCTTCCAACTTGTACTCTATTTGACAGATGCTGTATTTTGAGTATCACACTCTTCCTAGTGGCTTACCTTGAGCTTGTGCTTCTCAGCAGGCTTTGGGTCCATTATATAGAACATCTATATTACAACCACTTTCTGCAATAAGAAAGTAACCAGCTGCTGTTTGTACACCAGGCAAAGCAGAAGTGTGCTGCTGGCTGTCTCCAACTGGTGACACACTGATTATGTCTCCTTAGAGAATCCGCACGCAGTATCCAGTAGTCCAGAAAGCCACCCCATCTCAGCTAGCATTCCAAAACCTTCTGGATCCATTCCAGGAAAAACAAGGTCCCTTTCAAGAAATCAAAACTCTACACGGACATCCGCCCAATTCAGCTGGAGGTGCAAATAGAGTGTTCAGGTGTTTCCCTTTACCTGTTTTTTTGATCAGTTGGAGTTAATCCATTTGTAAAGGTTGCTAGGGAACATGTAATTTCTTGAGACTTCTCAATCTTCTTTACTGTTGGATCCCTTAAAGGTCATCCATCCTATAAAGACCTTCTAGTCTTTACTGCTAGCCAATGTTCATCCAATGTTCTGGGATTAGACTGTCATCTGTCCACTGCTTTCAAGCATTTGTGACCTGGCTCTTCAATCCTTGGCAAGCAGAAAGATCCTTTAATTGCCACAGCTTTCATCACCCAATTTTTAAGTTCTTTACATTATGCAGGAGGCTGATCTAGATCTTCTGTGGTATACAGTCCCTGCAAAGAGCAGTTTCATAATCCTCCGCAAGCTTTATCACACTCTGCAGGAGGCATACCATAAAACGGGTTTTCCCACCAAGGATTGACAAGGGTCGTACTGCACATAAACCAATTTAACAATAGATACCCATGCATGGCCTAGTTTGAAATGCCCAGAGACCTGTGACCGTAGACTTCAGGAAAGGTTATAAGGCAGGAACTCTTTGAAAGCGTTAAAGGACAGTATGTTTTACACTTCAGTCCCACTGTTAAAACCAATTTCTCATCTAAAGTTCCTCTCCAGTTGACTTTAAACATGTGGCTGTAGAATGACGTAACCAATCATATCAAAGGGAAACCCATCCTGGTTACCAACACACCTTTATCTCAAAGTTCTGAATCACTGCTGCCTACAATTACTGTACCTGCGGTCTGCAGCCCTGAACTAGGACAAGCCAAAGGGCCAGACTTTAAAATGTATTTTCTCTGCATAGTTTTCCTGTAGACAAAGGTATAGACTAGACAGCAGATGGGTGATGCACTAATTTCAACTAGTGAGTGACATAAGGATGCACAAGATGAAAAACGTGTGGATATCAATTTTTATTTTAACATAACACGTTTAAGTTGGGGGGGTCCCAATATAGATTCTGTTCCTTCTGCAACTCTCAAAACGACTGTCCAGGGTACATGTATAACTCAGGCTACATGTGCATCCTCCCATTTGTGATTCTGCTGCTGCAACATTGAACATGATATTGGAACATCCTCCCTGTGGCCTGGTTTCCCCCTCTCAGTGTGGAATTACACATTTGTTATATTAATTTTATCTTAACCTTCATGCAAAATTTACATCTACATTAGTTTGGCAAAGACATTCAATGCATTGCCTCCATTCTGCAAGAGGATTAGTCACAATACTAGAAACATTCCATCAGAGACCTGGGTAGTAATCATAACCATAGTATTAGTTTACTTGTTTATTAAAAAGTCAATTTACAAAGAAAATACAAGTTACAAAACAATAACCAGAACAGTCCTGTGGTGGAAAAACAAACAGGGAGGTTGAAAAGGTATTGCAGATGGACGCAGGGAGCTGCTTGACTCACGGCCTTGTCGGCCTCATGCCTGGAGGTGGGGGTCCTGCAAAAAAAGCAATTATTTAATTAATTTTGAAGTGAGGGATGCACTACTTTATAAACACAATTGCTCACAACCACAATCTTGGTGTCAAAACTTATTTAATGTAATTCTACATCTTATAGCAAATGATACAAGGCTGCCGGTTAAAGATTGTGAAACAGGAATATTTCTTGTTAAACCTGCATGGATACTATGGTGGGTTAAGACTAGATCGTTGTACCCAAGCCTCTAAAACATACCTCTCATTCCAGGGGGCGGTGGCCTCATACCAGGTGGAGGCATTCCCATCGGTCCTCCCCGGCCTGGTGGCATACCCATTGGAGGTCCCATAGGCGGTCTCATACCTGGAGGTGGCCCCATCATTCCTACAATAAAAACAAAAAAACAAACACATTATATGAAAGTTGTACAAAAATGGCAACAAGGGTGGAAGTTAACCGAGATCTCAGTGTAATCCTGCTATATAAACATTCATCATTAGTTTCAGATGAAGGATTTTCATCACAGATCTACTCCTATAAAAGCCAAAGACCTGATGGACATATATACCTGGTGGGGGTGCTCCTCTGCCCATTGGTGGCGGTGGACCTCCCCGTCCTCCTGCAGAGTACTGTGTTGGGGCCCCAGCAATACTAGCTGTAGCTGCTGCAGCAGCGGCGGCCACGTTACCGCGGCTCTGAGGTGTCATTACCTGTAAGAGGGCAGAAAATACTGTTACATTAAATGCTGAAATGCAACAGCCTCCCCAACCCAAAACAGACTCTTTACAATGACTTCTAACCAGCAGTTTTCAGGGCCATTAGAGAAATCTATGCTGATGCATGCACACTTTCAAAGCTAATGTTTGGCCACCATATCTGTGCCTGCACAGTGATCTTTGTTTAGACACTTTCATCTTAACCTCACCTGCTGAGAGGGTCCTCCCACACCTCTGACTGGTCCGGCTAAACCAGCAGGTGCTTGTGGCATAGGAGCACCAGCTGGAACACCTCTACCAGCTGCTCTACCGACTCCTGGTCCACCAGCAGCTCCAGCCAAAGGTACCCTTGCAATGCCAGTCTGTTAACAGGGGGGAAAAAAATGAAGGAAGGTTATAGACATTCTTCAATGAAGAGTAAAAATAAAAATGTAGTTTCAAACAGTGCAAACTCACATCTTTTGGAGGTGGACCTTCCACTGTCATTGACACCAGGTTTTCTCCACGAAGTAAAACAAGGCCTAGCACCCTTTTCTCTTCACGCTCTGGCTGTTTGGAGTTCTTGGGCCTAAAGAAAACAAAACAAAGTTACAGCTATAATTGGGAACAATCTAGGATACCAATATTATGGCACCACCAAAAATTTATTTTCACAATTCTTACTTTATCTTCCTGAACTCATCACAATCACAGAGGATCAGATTCATATGTTTGTCAAATGCTTTGAAGGTTCCAATAAAGATGCGGCCATCTTGTAGAATGCAGCGCATTCTGTAGTCAATGTGCTGCAGCATCTTGCTGCTCTTCCCCACCGTCTGAAAAAAATATAAAGTAAATAAGCAAGACTCAGTTTGGCATATAGCTCATACACAAACTGAGGGACACAAATTTAGCCTTATAAAAAAGTTCTCCATATTACTGTAGGAAAATACAAGCGCAAGTTATAAAGGTTGATAGTACGAATGTAATATGGTTGGTTTGCACAGTAATTTAACCAAGTGCTCAGTGAGGGGCACGGGTAACTGCACAATAAACTAGAGAAACAGAAAATCAATGCCAAATATAGACTCACTTTGAATATAAATAGGGAGCTTGATACAGGTTTGCACATAAACATAGGTCAAGCTGTTGCGCCGAGAATACCTGTAGTAGCAACCATACAGGTGGATTTGTTATACTAAATAGTGAAAGCAGACACATTGGCTTGCATATACATTAAATGGAGAATGATACATAACTCAGCGAGTTCAATACTGAACAATTGGTAAAGTTATTTTTTTAATTATTTTTAAGGGGTTGGACGTGGCTTCCAGGTAGTGACACAGGAAGGCCCCTCAGTTACATACAACACTTTTGCAGGGAAGTTGGGTGTAAGCTCTTTGTAAACTATGCTCTCTATTAAATAGATTCAAACCAATGTAGCTTCTCACCATGGAGAACATTGAAGAACTACACCAACTAGTGCAGGTGTACAGAGAACACTGCACTGTTCACCAGGCACAGCTCTCTTGAGGTCATACTGCCCTGTGCATTCCCATCTTAAATCTGGCGCTTTACTATGCAGGCCTGACATCTCAGGATCCCCTTACGGGAGCTACTGTGAGGAATACAGAGTATAGCAGAACTAATCAGTAAAAACTGCAGCCCCCCGTGACCACAGTCTTGTACACACGAGGATATCACAACAGGGCAGCACTGGGGTACAAGAGCCTAGCATGGGTGTAAGGGCACAGAAAGGGATTACTCCCATCTTAGTAGCCGTAACAATGGCCACACAACTGCACACAGAGAGAAAAGACCCGGATGTACAAGTTACATAGTACACGCGTCTCCTACAATATACACAATGGACGCCATTGCCCGTCCCAACAAACCACAATCCCTGCATCACCACCACGGCCCCAACCAACAAATACAGCCCCCTCCTGGCTGATCTCCCTCCAGTAAAGCCCTTCGCTCAGCACTCACCATGGCTGCACCGCGGATGTCGCAGATTCACGACGGATTCGAGGAATACAAAAATTGCGCCTGGGAGCTTCCCTCCAGCGGCGCTCTTTATACCGGAAGTTGTGTTAGGACCGGATGCAGCTCGCTGACGTTGCGTTCCACAGCGGGACACGTCAAGGAACTTCCGGAAGCGCGCCCTCTGCCGGCAGCGCCGTGTATTAAAGAAAGATGACGTCACTGTACATGGAGCTCTGTAGAGAAAGAGGCTACTTGTTATTTCATTGTCATTGTAATGTATATACCCTGCACCCTGCTTCTGCTTTCCCTACGTATTTACCACCACAATAACATTTCATTGCAAACCTCACCTTTAATATCAGTGACTTAATTCAGCTTTGATTATTGCATTTGTACAAAGTGACAAAGGTAGAAGCTGACTTTTATCATACTGTGCAATGGCTCAGGTTGGAAGGTGTGCCATAGTATGTATTATTGAAGTGAATGCAAAGTTGAACAATGTGTTGCAGCGCCTGAGGCAGATATTCCGATTTGTTAACCAGACTAGCTGGTTTGGAACATTAACAACTTATATTTATGTTTTTAACATTGCATTAAGTTGTTTTTAAGAGCAGACGCTCCCCCAGTCCTTAAATCATTTACATTCTGTGAAACCCCCATCTCCTTACTTACACCTGCCCAACGCCCACCAATACTACTCGCACTGATACACCCTCAGTGCTTTCCCAAGCTCCACTTTGATTCACACTCACTTTTCTTGTCTCGGCTCTGCCCTTTTTCCACTAGATTGTTTGGCACTGATGGGCAACTGCTGGTCCTTAGACTGTATGCAGCTCTCTGACCCTTGACCCAGGCAGGTTTGTTTGTTATAGCTTGTAACATATCTTTAAAAATGCCAGCTGGTATGTTATCACAGATAGTTGTCTCTTTCGTTGATTAAATGTATTGTTTCAACTTATTCATAGTTACCTACTCTCCTGGAATGTTCGGGAGACTCCCAAATTCCAGGGAGTCCTCCCGGGAGAGCAGCAAGCCTCCCGGTTACTCGCAATGTCTTTAGTTGAGTGGTGGAGGGCTGGGCTTTGGACGCGATTTCACGTCATCGTAGCCCCACCCCCTGATGTTATAGGCTTATAAAGATTATGGCAAATTAGAGGGCGTGGCAATGATGACGCAATTCACTGAGCACCGTCCCCCTAAAGGCCACCTCCTCCTGATCTCCCGCATCGCAACTTTTCAAAGTTGGTAAGTATGAACTTATTGCTGAGGGTAATATGTGACCCTTTTGAAGGATAGAGGGACGCCCATGAGGCTCTTTAAGTGTACCAGACTGCCTATCACTGTTGTAAGGTCTCACAAACAGGTCCTTCCATACCATAAGCTTTTCATGTTTGTATTTATCTTGTCTACCTTGTATTTCCATGTTTTATGTGTGCTCTGTTTTCCCTGCTGAGCACTGAGACAACTTTCAGATCAACAACAATAATAGTAAGATTACCATTTTTTCTTTATAAAGCAGAGGTGGGTTAAATGTAAACAGCTGCATGCAATACAGTAGTTTTAAAAGTTTCACTTTTGACTACAGACTGTTCAAACTCTATATACTTTGTAAGCATATCAGATTTTGACAAGATTTGTTATGTTGAATAAGTTTACATGTAATAAGCATTATTACATTTATGTCATGTAATAAAGATTTTTATGGTGCGTAAGCAGCTATACAGGGTGTCCGAGATTTCATGGAATAATCTCTCTCTCGCCTTCACTCTCATCTTTCACCCTTCTTGCTCCTCTCTTTTTTTTTTTTACTCCATCACTCCTTAGGGATGATTTATTTAAATAAGTATTAACAGGCTTTATTTTCTACTTTTCAGTATCATAGGATGTGCTATCACTAAATGACATTTATAAATGTTCTTTACTTTATTCTAATACAACACTTTATTAGGTCTAGAAACTACTAAATCCAAACTTATTTTCTTATGTTTCCATTGAGATGCTGTATATAGTCGTGTAGCTCTGCAATAGGGGTAATAAGTAACAGATATAGAAAGACCAGTCATTTCCCCCAGAAATAGTGAAAACCATGGAGGGGAGATAGACCATCAGCCTGCACCGCTGCGGGGCTCCCTGTGCTCTCCAGCATACAGAAATTAAGAACATAGGTTCTCTCTGGAGGAGAAATAAGGGTCACTTTAGAGCCCCTCAGTCCAAAATAATACTCGTACTTCGAGTACGTCGTGCGTCATTGATATTGAAAGTTCACAGTGTACTTAGGATCAATGACCCATACTCCAGCACATACTGTGAATGCAGTTTTACTGAATATCAAGTAAAAACAGTATATCATAAATGATTATCTCAGATATGGGCAGCACGGTGGCTTAGTGGTTAGTACTTCTGCCTCACAGCGCTGGGGTCATGAGTTCAATTCCTGTCCATGTCCTTATCTGTGAGTTTATATGTTCTCCCTCTGTTTGCGTGGGTTTCCTCTGGGTGCTCTGGTTTCCTCCCACACTCCAAAAACATACTGGTAGGTTAATTGGCTGCTATCAAAATTGATCCTAGTCTGTCTCTGTGTGTGTATGTTAGGGGAATTTAGACTGTAAGCTCCAATGGGGCAGGGACTGATGTGAATGACTTCTCTGTACAGCGCTGCGGGAATCAGTGGCGCTATATAAATAAATGATGATGATGATGATTCACTACTTTCATGTTAGCTGGTAAACTCCCCACTTGAGTGGTCACTCTAAATCAGAGCCACAGCAAATCAAGACCACTCTGGGGACAATACCCAGTACAAAATAATTTTCACCCCTTAACAAGTCCTCCTTCCATTGCACGCTAATGTGTTTAGTATCTGAGTGACAATTTATCAAAGCTTCTTTTTTGTTCATATTTTGGTAATTGAGAAGTGATACTTTAGGGGGCTATTTATTTAAATGCGTCGATAAGGCCTGTTACCACCACTCACCCTTGCCATCTCGGCAAGGCAGCTGGGTATGGCTCAGTGGCAAGGGTTACCTCACTGCGTTGCCAGACCAGTCTGAGGGTATATGTGTATACATGACCTGGATAGCCGCTTCATGCTTGTGTAGTGGAACTGAAAGCCCATACTTGGGCATTCAAGTCCACTTGATTAAAAAAAATATATATAAAATAAATTGTAAAAAAAAAAAACAACAAGAATAAAATATGTTAAAAATATATTTTAAAAATATTGCTTATTGAAAAAAAAATGTTTATTTACAGGATAGTGTATGTCCGTAGCCATAGTTTTTAGAGCATGAGCTGTACGAAGCTCATGGTCACATTCAAACTGTGGCAAGTGGTTGAGTGCAGATTCTCCTCCTGTGCTGCATTTTCAGATAACATGAGTCAGCCCAGGGGAAGTGGGCAAAGAAATGCTAGAGCCAAAGAAATTGAACTTAAACCTTTTCAATTAAAAAACAAAAACAACGATCACATCAACTTAAATATTTATTTTATTATTTTTACTTCCTTAAACAATATTTGGTAAACTTTATTTTATACAAGTTCCTAATATTAATAGGTATGTCAATCTTAAAATATAGACAAGAGTAAAGTAAATACATTATTAAACACACTGTTGTAGGCACAGACAGAGGGGAAGAGTTGGAACGAAGGCATTCCTACAAGTACAGAGTAGGTGCAGCAATGGACCTCATTCCACGGAGCAGTGCAAGATTATTGTAATGAGATTAAGGGGTGGAGAGAGTATCTCTATGGTGTATATTTACTAAACTGCAGGTTTTAAAAAAGTGGAGGTGTTGCCTATAGCAACCAATCAGATTCTAGTTATCATTTATTTAGTACATTCTACAAAATGCTAACTAGAATATAATTGGTTGCTATAGGCAACATCTCCACTTTTTCAAACCCGCAGTTTAGTAAATATACCCCTATGTCTATGCTATATATTCCCTATGCTTTCTCTATAGTACCGTGGTGTGTAAGTATACACACTTGTTAGCCCTGACATAAACCAGGCACATATGCTATTTTTGTAGAACTTGACGCATGGTGAGATGCGTCCAACTGAACCAATCCATGTAAATTTGCTTTTTAAGTGTGTGACTCCTGCTTACATGTGGTATGTAAATGTGTTCAACTCTACATGAGCCTCTCAATGTGTACATAGATGGTGCACGTATTGCAAATCCGGGTGCATGCAGTCACAAACTAGAAGTGTGTCGGTATGCAAAGAGTCAGAAAATCATGAAGCGCCTCACCGTGCTACAGCGCAAAGGACACATCCAGCTTCCACTCCTTTAGTAAATCAAACTTGTCAGTGTCTATTCTAAAATATTGGTTTCTAGTTTCAAGAGGTGCAAAAATATAAGATCCTTATACAGTGGTTCACAAGCTCCAGTGATCAAAACCCCCCTAGCAGTCCAGTTTTAAGGCTACTCATTCTTGAGCACAGATGGTTGAATAAAAAATGACTGAGGCACTAATTAAGCCACATATACTCAATCATTTAAGTATCATTAAACCCTGGATTGTTATGATGCTTGGCGACCATAGTTGGGAAACACTGCTCTAACACAGCAGGTGTGACTCTTTCTGGTCAAATATTGGTACACTTGAATACCAACTAGTGTTCCTCCTCATCCCTCTCTATTGCGCATCCAACCCACCTTCCTCACCATATATCCCTATGTTGTTTTAATCAAATAGAAAACATGAGTGTACACCAGTCATTATTGTTTTAATAATATAATAAAACAGCAACAAAGGGGTAGATTTATCAAATCTTCTAATAAGAAAAAGTGGAGGTGTTGCCCATAGCAACCAATCACCTTTTAGCTATCATTTCTTAAGCTGGGTACACACTACAGAAATTTCAACCAACTTTTTATGCCGAGCGATTCTACATGCGATCGATGGTCTGAGCGCTCGGTCCATGGACTGCATACACACTAGCCTTGTTTAGGACGATAAAGGGAAGAGCGGACGTCCCTTTAGCGACTTTTTACAGCCATGTTGTCGTAAGCAATAATATTCATTTCGTACACACTGCAGCGACATTTGCGGGAAATGTAACGAGATACCAACGACATTAGCATAAAGGGGCAGAGGTTTCGCTATAGTTAACACCCAAAGCTGCATAAAAAGAGAAGGCTACACTGTCTCTTCATTCATTCATATAAAATAGAAGTTTAGTAACGTACATAAAATTTAGAAAAATATTAAACTGCTAAAGTGCATTGCAATGAATATTCCCTAATAATAAAATCCCTTTGTATGTAATGGAATGCTCCCTTCTCGGCGTGCATCATCGCTGATTGGTCCACAGCAGAAACGAACGCCAATGTCTGAGTGTATAAAATGACAGAGGCACCTGTTTGGCGCTGAGGAGTGTCAGAAGATGGCGAGTGAGCAAGTGTCAGTGGGTGTTAAGGTTGAGGAGAAGGTGTCAGTGGGGGGTGCGGGTTAGGAGAGGGTGTCAGTGGGGGTTGCAGCTATGGAGACGGAGACAGAGTCAGAGATGGTGCTGGAAGGGCCAAAAAATGTTGGAAAAGTTAAGGTGGGGGATGGAGATACTCAAGAAGAGCAAAGAGCAGGCCAGACAGGTGCAATATACATCTATACAAAACACAAGTCAGTGATGTGCGGATTCCGCACCACATGGGACTGGTACAGACATCACAAATTTACATACACACGCCCCCCAGGTCGAGGAAGTATCGGAGGATTGTCGTGGATCAGTCGGAAGTTTATACACACTTCACAACGGAAACGAGATTGGAACAAAAATATTAAACGGTACGACCAACCAAATGAGGCGCCTATTGCCCATTTGGGCAGACTTTCGACCATCGTGTCACTACACACACCGGCCCGACTTTTGAACGAGCGGTCGTATGTCGACTGATTGAGCCAATTATTGGATGAAAACCGTGTAGTGTGTACCTAGCTTTACTTTCTGACCTCTCTCAAAACATATCACACCTTAAATTTAATTTGAATTACTGTTAGCCATACAATTACCTGCCTGAAGTGAAATATCCAAGCTTATCTAGAGCGTCAGTCCTTTAAAAACACAAAGACAGGACATTATTTAATGAAATTTAATATAACGCAAAATGTCACAATGCTTAAGGTATAATAAAGGATAATAAATTGTTATACAGGAATATATTTCAAAACTGTTTCCTAAAATAAAAAAAATAACATTTATATTCATGTAATCTGTTGGCTGTGTTCGCTTCTTAATCAGGCATTCTTATAAATGAAAAGATCTTTTCTCTGACACATCCTAGAAGTATAATATTACATTCATCAGACAGGTCAGAACTTATCCACACATTTGCAAATGAAACATGAAAATATCAGGTATACTATTTAGGATACTGCTTTATTACTATATATTCTCTATAGGCTGTCATTTAAGTTTGACATGTTGGATGTGCCTTGTTGCACACATCATAAATAAGTACAAAGGCATTCTCAAATATGAATAACAAACTGTTTTGATGTATTAAGTTCCCTATATAGATATATAATAAGACCTGAGATTACCCTATTGTCCCTAGCATTTGGTGCTATCTAAATATCTAATATCCTATTTCTCCCCAATCCTGACATCAAATGAATAGCACAAAATGTAACAAATGGGCCTATATACTACGAACCCTGGCATTAAACTAATAATTCCACTTAATTTAATAGAGATCTCACATTGCATTAGTAGCCCACTACAATATATCAACAGCCCTCTACAGTATATTAATAACCCCATCAACTCAACATTAATTTAATAGCTCCCACATTTAATAAAGAGCCACCACATAACATTAACACCCACACACACACACACACACACACACAACAGCTGCCCACATAACAATAATAATCTCCAAAGCCTCCACATAACAATAATACCCCCCATTACACTCACCTGCCCTCAATGCTGCGGTAAGCAGTCTTCCAGTAGAGGGGTGGAGAGAGGAATCCCATTCCCAGCTACTTGACTTTTTGAGGGTTGCACGCACTTTGTGGAATTCCTTCCTTAGCACAATAAGACTTTCCACTAGTCTACAAAACCTTCATACCCTTCTCTAAAACCCATTTCTTCAGGACGGCTTATAGTATTCCCCAACCACCCTATTAAATCCTCTGGAGTACCCTTTTACCATGCTCTACACAGTTCACTTAAGAATTGCATGTGTCCTTTCTATACTCAATCAACCAATGACTTGATCATATAGCCCACTAAGCACTTTCTAACTTTGCAATCTGGCTGGACCAATATGCAATATGTAGCACTTAACCTCATATATCAAACCCCTAGAGATTGTAAGCTTGAGAGCAGGGCTAAAGTACCTCTCTCAGGGGCGCACGCAGGATTGTTAGAGAGGGGTTTACCCCCCCACCGAAAAAAAAAAAAAAAGCAAGAGAGCTGCTGCGCATGCGCAGCTCCGTTTCGGCAGCACTGTCAAAGAAGCGTCCGCGGCGGTAATGTATACATGAAAATGCTAGCACTATAGAAATAAATGTCAATAATAATAATAATTGATTGTTTAGAAAAAAGTAAAGCATTGTAAAAACCTCCCATAAATAGTAATTAGTCACTGTGAAACTTACAAAGTACTAAAAAAATAAAAAGCTGCACTCCCTGGGACAAGTAGCAATACATAGACAAGGACCAGTGCCAAACAGTGATTATGTTCTCACAGACAGTTCCCATTCTCTGATGAATGACATGTATTCACCCTGCTGGGACCAATCTGGCTGAGCCTGTGCCGAGGTGCATTGTGGGGCGGGGCGGCTAGCCTGGCTCTGTCACTTTAACAAAAGTCAGACTCCAGGAAAACTCTCCTCTGTGTGATAGTTGCGCCATCCAATGAGACCTGAGGGTCCGCGCAAGCCACGCCCCCGACTGCCCTCAGCTCTCCTGCTCGGGCTGTTGAGTGACAGCTTAACCGCATCAATGAGCGCACTACACTACGTGAGCCCGCCCCCAGGGCGTTACCACGGCAACAGGACTGAAGGGAGCGGCGGAACCGGGAAGAGGTGAGAGAGGCCCGGGGACGTGAGAACGGGGGAAATCCGTGGCTCCCGGTGAGGTTTAGTGGGGAACCTGTGCAGGAATGTACGGGGTGGGTATAGCTGGGGCCCCCAGTAACCAGGGCGATGGAGAAAGGAGTGTTGTGTGTCAGTATGCCTGTAGTATGCATCTTGTACCATATAGCCTATATATTATATGTACTGTCTGTATGCCTGTAGTATGCATCTTGCACCATATATCCTATATATTATATGTATATGCACTGTCTGTATGCCTGTAGTATGCATCTTGTACCATATATACTATATATTCTATGTATATGCACTGTCTGTATGCAGAATAAAAGTATTAGTATCACTGAGCCTGGCAGATGTAGGGTACAGCCGGGGCCATTCCAGGATTTAAGATGTGACCTCATTTAAGGGTTAACATATTAACACATTCATTGCCTCAGGCGAAACTGCATGTCCTCTGCCTGCAAGGAAACAGAGCATTAGTCTAATTGCATTCACTTGTAATCTCCTATTTGTCCTTGACTGGTCACCATTCATAGTAGATGAATAAAGTATTGGGCATTATTAACTCTCTCATGCAATGCATTTTAACAGCAGTGAGCACACATTTGGTAAATGTTCTACTGTACCAGATGCTGTATGAAGCAGGGTATAGTATTATGTTTGTATTGTATCCATTGTTCTATTGAGGGAACAAGCCATAAGCCTTACCCACAAAGGACCAGATGTTTCAACTGGTAATAACAACTTTTCTGTCTGATAGACATTCAGACATTTTTTCTTCCTGGGCTTCTGTTTGCAGATTAAGCAGTCACATTAGGTCAGTGTTGGCTAACCTGTGACACTCCAGGTGTTGTGAAACTACAAACCCCAGCATGATTTGCCAGCTATCAGCTAGTTATCTACTGGCAAAGCATGCTGGGACTTGTAGTTTCACAACACCTGGAGTGTCACAGGTTAGCCATCACTGCATTAGGTTATGATCCGTTAGGTTGTTATAATGGATTCAATGGAGATGTTTAGGTAATAAGTTAATGGTGGCGATACTGAAGTGGAGGTGTCATGGTAAGCAGTGTTAAGTTGAAACCTTTCAAAGACTCAGGATGTAGGGGTAGAATTTGCTTTATGCTGTCTAAATGGTACCTAAAATTTGATGGCTCACTGGAAAGGAAGGAAATATTACTTGTGTCCTGTGTTTTAAAGAGTTTATTGTGCATATTCATAAATCTAGCTGAAAGAAAAGTGATGGATCAAATTGTACACCTCCAAGATTGTTCATATGTGCTTTCACCTAATAATGCATTCAGCTAATTACAATTTGTGAATATGAGAAGCTTGTTTCTGAGCATTTAAATGTGACAGATTTTACAGACTGGGGAGAAAAAAATCTGGACCAACACCAGATAGTATTTGTTTTTATCTACCACAACTCCTATTTTAACAGATTGTATAGGGCCGATTACAGGTCTTCTATCTTATCTGTATTCTGTAACCCACACTAACCTCCTTTGCCAACTGCATATATTTGTCTGCTGATGAGTAATCGGATCGGATGTTGCTTAAGATTATATCTTGAGCCTTTGCATTTAAATTATCTATTTTTATTTCACTTGATTCCGAGAAGGGAAATATAAATCTATCTGCAAATATATATAAACTGTACATGTCTTTTTCCACTGGCAGTCTGTGCGTTGGTTTGTGAAGGGTTAAGTAGAGGGACTCCGAGGTTTCACGCTGAGTAATATCAGTTTCCTTAAATCTACTTTTGTCTCAGAAATGTACATAGTGTCTCTGACATCAGTCGTTCTGACCATTCTGCTTTCCAGAGGTTAGTGTATATACTGGACCTCAAGGCCCAGACTGAACTGTGTATCACCGGCAGGGAGCGTAATATCACTGGTTAGGGAGATTGTTCCAAGTGCCCAGTTACCATACTATACTCTCACTTCCTACTCGTGAAGCTATTTCACAATAGATAAATATAACGTTCCGTTAGGAGCCAGCGTGTACAATTGTTCTAATTCTTACACGAAAAATAAATCTCATGGCTATTCCAGTTACAGAGTTGAGCACGTGCCTGAGCACAAAACACATTTTTGTTGAGTAGTCTGAGCAGTCAAGTAAAATATTAGTTGCGGTTATACCAAATTGTGGGTATGTCTTCCTCAAGAGCGAGGGTAGTGTGACATTGAACATGTTGAAAGTGTTTATAGTTTAACCAGTAGCTTACCAACAGGATTCACTTGTTAATATAATGGCACATACAGCATTAGAATTAGAGAAGTGGCTTTATGCAGGTGGTAGTAAATAAATAATGATTTCTATGGCTTCACCCTGATATGATTGCACTGCTTGGCATAACAATATAGATCAATGATGGGCAACCTGATACCCTTCAAGGGCCGCAGAAGGGCCATATTTATATTGGATAGTTTATTTATTGCCAGGTTTTCCAGAAATCCATTTGTAGATTATTCGTTTGATTCCATCTTTTACAACACTTTTTTCCCAGTGCATGTATGTGCTATCTTCTCTCTGGAAGCAGTTCATTCTATATGTGACACATTTATTCCCTCTCGCTCTCCCTTGGAATCTCTCTAGCGCTATGTGATTGGCACTCGCAGTCCTAGCAGCTTACAGGGTATGACTAGCTCTCACAACAAGTGTTGCCGTACATTTAGCTCTCTTACCAACACTGTGTCGTTTTTTTGGTTAGTACCAAATAAACAACCTTGTGATAGAGATTACAAAGTATATTCTTCTGGAATTCTTTTCTCTTCCAAAAATCTATCATATCCGCTCTGCATTTATTCATTTTAACTTATTTGGTAGTGCTAGGGTCTGCAATGCTGCATTGTTACCCAAGGTAGAATTTACATCAAATACATTCTAGTATCATAGTCCATGAAGAGGCAGAGTACATCTAGTGCCAGTACACAGAAGGCGTGTGTGTGTGTGTGTGTAAGTAAGTGTAAAAGACATTGATGCAGCAAACACTAGTGGAGAACAGATCATTACTCCTATCATAATATATGCATGTACTCTGATGAATATGTTTTTGTAATGGGCTTCAAGCCACAGCTTCATAAACAGCATTATTAATGCTGTCTCACTCCCAATTACACATTGTGGGATTTTTATTTATATAAAAAAAAGGCCTCTGCTAAATATGTAGATACTGAATTGTGCCAGAAAATTTACATGTTTGAATATGTGACACTACTTTCCCGTAAATGTATTTGCACATTTTTTATATTCTAGTAAAACTCATAATTGTCACTTAAAAAAATAAAAAAGTGACAACTGTCACATTTTTATTTATAACCATATTGTACTTGGCACGTGGCCCTGCTTATATATACACATATATTATATGTGTCTACACATTGGTTTTTAGGCTCTATTTTCACTCTTGAGTTTTTAACAGTTGTTTGTTTCTTCACACCTCATCAAAGTGTCAGTTACATTTCTGGAGAGGTATGAGTTACTGGAGATATGTTTTACAATTTCATCCCGCTGACTTTGGTTCTGTATTTCGTGGCATTTTCCTTCTATCCAAAGCTTCCAAGTGTTAAGGCAATCTCATGCGCGTGGTCCCCAATTGCGGCGTGATGTATGATTTCACAGGTTTACTATGCATCTCTTCAATGTATTTTAGGCTTGTGTCTTCTAGGGAGGTATGAAGCCAAATGTTAAACTAATATCTCCTATACTAATGCATCCTAATTAACAGTAAGCATATGCTAATACTTAAACTACTTCAACACTAGCCTTCTGTCCTGGTCCTACCCATTTGTATGTGATTAAAACAAGTCTAGACAAGCCAGCTAGTCAATGCGCCAAACAATATTATTGTTGTCACTGAACTTTTCAAAGTAATTTTTATTTATGTCAATGGATGCATTTCTTCCCTGACTCCTTAAAATATCTTACAGACTCTTATATTTGACTAACGGGCTCCGAAATGTTGCATTATTTTGTCTACCATTGCATTAAAAGTCCACCAGTGTTCTACATACAGCAGTGGCAGACCTCATCATCAGTTATTAATAGCTGCATTTTGTGGGTTAAACATATATTCATGGGATTACATCCTATTAATTCACTAGTACATGGGGATCTCAATGAGTAACTTGGTGATGTTGCTTCACTGTTTCCATGTGAACTGGTAGGCTGCTAAATACCTTATTGCTGTCACAGGTTCCACATATATTAATAGACTTCAATTTAATGAGTATTGGACACAAAATGCCTGTAACTAGTGCACTTTAAACATCGATCTTCTCTATCGCATCCCTCTGATGGCACCTACCGACCTGCTAGGGACATGAAATAGAAGTTAAAAAGACCCTCAGCATCCTACTATGCCACTCAGTTCCCTGCTCGGCTGGGACAGAGGTTGAACAGGATCTGTTTACCTTTCTTCTATATGGGAAACGTTGGTTGAATCCCAGCTTCCTTCAGATTAGTGGTGGAGGTCTGGAGGTCCCAAAATAATCTTCTAGGATGATGTCATGAATGACAGGTCTGTTCTGGGGGCAAGAGAGTTTTGCCAGGATGCTATCTCTAGTTCTACTTGGTGCTAGCAGATGGATCTTGTGAATCATAAGAGGACCATCTACCAGTGATTGGGGAATTTGATTTTGGTGGCAGATTCAATCAGAGCGTCCTCTGCCATTTATTTTCTGCACTTCATTTATGGAAGCCGAGGCTGAGATGTTCATTTGCCCATAGGCCAGGAAGTGCCATTGACCTTGGTGGTTATACGGTGTCTAGCAGTTACATGATATTAATGTTGCACCACTCCCTAGGTTCCTTGTTAACGACTATCTATTTGAATCATAATTGAAATACCTTTATTTTAAGAAAGAAGTGTAATAATAATAAAATTGGTACCCGGATGAAAAGAGATATATTAGTTATCAAATTGAGGAGAAGGAAGCCAAATACAAAGGAAAGCAGGGCAAATGTAATTACCCCAACGGAGAAAAGGCTAAATATTTTTTGTTCAAGCCTAATAAATTCATACCGGTTCAATGGCATCAGGTCTCCTTTGGGAGGGAGCCTGTGCTACTTCCTCCCTTAGTGTAGAACAGTATCATCCAATGTTTGGAGGACTATTCAGCATGGACATAAGTTTGAACTGTGCTCAATCCCCCTATATACATAAGATACTGGTTCTGTAGCTGATTCCACTGTGGTCCTACAGACATCATAGTTACTATGCAGGATAGGCTGCGTAGTTGGCAGAGAATTAGACCTTGTCTGTGGGAGTTCATTTAACAGTAACTTTTAGTGACGAATAATTGGATTGAGAGTGAATTTCTGTCTGTTTCTGCTACTTTTATGGTGTCCAAGCAGTTTTGGCTTGTGTTCTTAGCCAATCCCGTGTAAAACCATCCATTTCTGCTTGAGAGCCAGAACATGATCTGTTTATTAGCTCCATCTGCAATTTAGCAAAATTCCTATTTTCTTCCTCCATGTCATGGCAACACACAGTATGTCCTTGTACTTTGTGACTCTTGGGTCTAATTTTTTTTTTCTTTTTTTTTTTTTTTAAGAGGAAAAATTTCATGCGATATCATAAATGAACTAGTCCAATAGCTTTACTTGGAAATGGGACCTTATTTACATATAAGACATTTTTTAATGAGCTTTGTATAATAAGTGTCATTTGGCTGTATTATAGGCGTGAAAGCCTTCTTTGAGTGGGTGGAGTTTGTGGTCACACTACGTTGCATAAGAAGGCAAGGTTTACATTATTGGTACATATGTTCTGTCAAAATCGCCATAGAAACAGGTGTCTTTATCTCATCACTTTTAATTGGGTGCGTTGCACATATAAAATGACTTTACAAGTGTAGGCTTTTGAATAGAGTGGAAAACACTCAGTTTATGTTGGTATAATAAATGTGTTGAACGACATAAAAAATAAGTGAGTGAAACACGCTGATTAGCAACTTAATGTTTTTTAGAAGGTCTGTCTGTTGTGTAGGACTATAAATACATCTTTTTTTTATTTATTTTATTTTCCATCCTAGCTGGTTAACATATGCTACATTTAAGCTTATGAGTAAATCCAGCTAGTAGGTGCAGTTTTGCACCTTGACAAAACTATGTTGAGCTGCAGAGAAGTGGTGGGATTCAAATTTAGAATGTGAAAACAGATTTAGGGTTGGGAGAGCACCCTAACTTAAGCTAAATTGCGGTGTAAAAATAAAGCTGGCCAATATTTGTGTGTTTGCATGCCAAAGCGGGCGACCTTTCCCTGTATGCAAAACAATTGTATTTGCCCCCCCTTGCATCTCAACTTGGATTGTCTAGGTGTAAATGTGCAAACTTTAGATGGATTTGCGCCTAACTGTAAATGAAGTCCCATGTATAGCACGGTGCTCAGCACTTCTGCCTCACAGCGCTGGGGTCATGAGTTTAATTCCTGACCTTATCTGTGTGAAGTTTGTATGTTTTCCCTGTGTTTGCATGGGTTTTATTATGGGTGCTCCTGCTTGCTCCCACATAGTAAAAAACATACTGGTAATTTAACTTGGGTACAGATTGTGTGTGTGTGTATAAGGGAATTAAACTGTAAGCTTCAATGGGGCAGGGACTGATGGGAGTTCTCTGTACAGCGCTGCGGAATTGGTGGCGCTATGTAAATAAATGATGATCTGTGACCCACCTGGCATAAAGGTATGTCAACATGTTTTCCCCACACTCAACAGCAGCATGTGTTGTATTTATAGCAAATCTGTACTTGTCTCTCTTAGAAAATATTTACTTGCTGTGATTAATTTGATGAGATCTCTTGGCAACACTGTTTGGCTTATCTAGAAAGCCAGTATCTTTGTCTGAGGTGGTCATTTTATAATGAAGCATTTGGTTTTACAATGTTTCCAATGCAATATTGTAAGGTATATAATTTATCACCTTTTATTGATGTAGTGCCAACATACTCAGCAGTGATTTACAATTGGGAACAGACACAGTAACACAACAAGATTGTTTATTAACAGATAGTCAAATATTGGCAAGCTTACAATGTATAGGAAACTATAAGTTTGATATATAATGATTGGTCCAGCCAGGTTGCAATGGAAAATGTGCCTATTGTAACTATACGTTCCAGTCCCACAGCAATGTTGGTCTGGGGGCAGATGATTGCTTGAGTATAGATACAGAGTAAATGTACGTTTGAGTGAATAATGTAGAGGGGTGGTACTCTGATACTGTACTCTAGAGTTGTTAAGGAATTTGATAAACTTGCCTGAAGAGGGGCGTTTTCAGGGATCACTTGAAGGTTTCCAGCTAGGAGAAAGTCTTGTTGCATGAGGGAGGGAATTCCACAGAGGTTCGGGTGCAGACTGATAAAAGTCCTGTAACGGGAATGGGAGCAGGTAATGAAGATGCAGATCTTTTATAGACTGTAGAGGTCACGTTGAGACAAGTGAAGAGACGTATGTTGGTGCAGTTTTGTTAAAGGCCTTGTGTGCTTGTAGGGACTGACGGAATGGAGCAGCAGTAGAAGAAGGTTTTGTGAGGAGACTTAGTCTAGTAACTGCATTCAGAATCGATTGGAGGGGTGAAATCCCGGCTAGGTGATGAGATAGTTAATGAGAAAAATGAGTGCATGGATTAAGGTTTTTGCAATGGACTGTGTGAGGTATGTCTGTATCCTGGAAATGTTTCTTAGATATATGTAACAGATTTTGGATACAGATGTTGGCAACATAGGACATTTCTGAGTCAAGGATGACACCTAGGCAGCAAGCTTGATTAGGTAAGGTTTATTGACGTGATGTCAGATAGGTTCTATTGGCCTTTGGGAATAGTATTAGCTAAGTTTTTAAAAGATTCAGTTTGAGGTGGTTTGAGGACACCCAAGATGAAATGACATTCAGGCTAAAATAAATGGTTTGAGATCTGGGGGTATATTTATTAAACTGCAGGTCTAAGAAAAGTGGAGATGTTGCCTATAGCAACCAATCAAATTCTAGTTATTTATTTAGTACACTCTACAAAATGACAGCTGGAATCTGGTTGGTTGCTATAGGCAACATCTCCACTTTTTGAAACCTGCAGTTTAGTAAATATACCCCTTAGAGAGAATCGATACAGTTGTGTGTCATCCACCTAAAGTTGATACTGAAACCTAAAGGAGCTTTTTGGCTTTCCAAGAGCAATTGTGTGAAGTATCAACACTGAAAGAGCAAATTATTAAGTAGACTGGAATACGGAGCAAAGTGTTGTTGTTTTTTGGACTGTCTTTTGCGTTCCATTTTGTACATCTTTTCTGCCCACTTTTTCTTCATTGATGGAACTTTCCATCCCCCCCCCCCCCCCCCCCCCCCTTCCCCTATTAAGTGTATGGAGAGTTCAACATTTGGAAGCATGGTCACTGGGTGTTGGAGGGTAATTAGTTAGACCACACAATTCAGGTAGTGGGTTAATGCTCTTTTATAAATGCTGCAATAATGTATAATACCAAAAATTCTATTGTGACCACTCTTGGATGCGGCTCCAGCAGTACCTGATACTGCTGCGGCTCTCACTGGTGAGTGGTTCAGGGTTTCAGGTTTGCAGACAGACCAGTAAAGCTCTTCAATAGGTTATAGTAGCCAAATGATAGCATAAGCGTAGTCCTGGTAATAGCCAAGGTCAGTGCAGGTAGCGGAAAATCTCGGTCTTAAAGGAATGACTGGCCATTAGCAGTAATTAGACACTGAGGAGTTGTGCACTCAGGATCCATAGAGCAGGACCTATAATCAGGCAATTGGCAGGGCACACGAGGCTAATAAAGGAAGGCAATGCCTTCCAGGTGAATGTGGCTCAGTCACCTTTGATGAGGGCAGGTGGCTTTGCAGCAGTACTAACTACTATGAAGACAAGCTCTCCAACATAGATTCCAGTCATTGTAATTAAGAGATGCATATCCAGGGATGCCAGACCTGGCATTTAGGCATTAAAGGACCCCCTGAGCAGAGCGTATGGGTATGGCTATGTAATGTAGTGCGTATGTCTTCAGTGTTGTGTGTTTCTGTATTTTTCTTGCATGAATATCCATTCAAGCACTGAGTGTAGTTGCTCAAAATATTGTAGGTCTACGTATTAAGGCAAACATGGAGAAAATGTGGCCCAATTTAATTCTACGCTATTTTTCCTACTCTTGGCTGCTTTGTGAAGCCACCCACCGGGGAGCATGCTTTGAGGAGGAGTTGGGACAGAGCTAGGGCGTGTACTCATGGCAATAAGATTAATCATAACTGTTCCACATGTGCATCACTCTCCCCTTCTCTTCCAAATCCTCCACCCCCTTTGCTTTGTTTTTGAGCTGTGTTTTGCTATAACTAAATATTACATCTGACGCCACTCTGCTCCAAAAACAAGAGCGCTACAATTATGTGTAATGACCAGCATATTATACCCAGCAATGCCCAAGGCATTTGTTTGTTTATATAATACATTCTCATTAGGGATCTTCATTACTATTGCACTGGTCATTCTTTCCACAGTAACCTTTTATATTCGAGTATCTAAAAAATGTAAAATTGAAATGCACTATGTTAATATTCATTACTAACCAGAGTCATCTGTTTTTTGTTGCCAAATGTTAGTGCCTGTCCGTTCAGAATTGTTTAGTTTTGTTACTCCGCCCCTAAAATATTGTTGTCGTCTGTTTTCCTCCAGCAAACTAGCATAGTTAATGGCCGTAGAGAAGTCTTAAATGGGTCACTCTGCTAGTTCATATCTCTGTGTGTACACCCTGAAAAAACCTGAAATCCTTTGAAATCATTATTTGGCATGTTGGTAAAAAAAAGGCCTATCGGCCTCTGTGTGTGGTCATTTGCCGACCACACAAACAGGCTACACTGTTGTTGGAAGTGATCCAGCTACTCAGAGTGTCATCCTATTTGTCCATTCGACTCTAATCCCGTTGCTCGAACCACAGATTGGCCTGTGTGTCACTAGCTTAAGAAAGTACAGGTAGCAGGTGCACACCGAGTTTACAGATTTTTGTTTGTCGACTTTTGGCCTATGCTCAACCAACACCAAGGACCTTTGCTGAAATCAGCAGTAAACTTACATTAACATTTTTATTTAAATGTTCCTGTCCTAAAAGAAAACCCAAATATAATTTGGCTATGCAGAACTACATTTAGAAGCCCTGCCAAGGAAACCTCATTCTGTGTGTGGCTAATCCACTGTTGCTTGTACATCTGATTCCTCTCTTCTAGTCTGTAGTATGGGGTTGGGAAGTGAAACCTATGAGCTGCAGGTCTCCTCTTGTATAAAGTCCTGCAGTGATTTGATAGCAGCTGCTCCGTTACTAAACATGCAGCCTCTATTATAACACTGTAGGACTTCTTGCCTTGTAGTCCCTGATGAAGCACATGTTGGGGCAGTTGTCACAGTAAACCTCTCTCACGGACAGCATTGCTTTGACAGGTGATTCTGTTTTTCTTGTTTCAGATCCTGTCTACCTAGTGGTAAGCTCATTCTGAGAATGCATGTTTCCTTATAGTAAATTTGATTGTGTTTTTCACATAAACCACCCTTTTTTTTTTTTTATCTGTCCATTTACATATAAAAACTCCAACTGTTGCACAGGTATTTTTCTTTTTCCTGTTTATTCCACGCACACATGCTATTGTTCATTCTGTTGACCTTTTGCAGGCTATTTAGCTATACACTTTGTAGCATGACTGATTGGTAGCTTGACGGTTTCAATTTCCATTTTATTCGCTGGTGTCTGTGTGCTCTCAATTATGTTTTTTCTCTAGTAGTAGTAGTATAAAGTTAAATTGACAACCCATGTTTTAAAGAGCATTTTACATAAACTCGTGATCGATTGGATTATAGAAAATCCTGTTACTTTACTGCTCTTTTACAGGGGCGCAAATTATAAATGTAATAATACCAAGTAGTCCTAGGGTTGAGATTAGCCAAGTTAACCAGGACACATGGAATTAGACCTACTACAGTTCCTTATTTACGGTCATGTCTGAGCTTTTACATTTAATAAATAAGGTCCTCTATGTTCAAACCGTTGAGCTCTGCTGAAGCCAAAGTAGTGGTGTATTCCCTGAAACATATTGCAGTATGTAGAACGTTGCCCTATGCACCCTCACCTATATGTAGCTGCTGCATATCGACAATTCTCATACAGCCAACATGATTATCTCTTATTGCATCATCATTTCAGCACAACAGTACATCATTGTGTGTTCCTCTTTTCCAATGCTTTTCTGTTTGCAGTAACCTATGATCATTTTTAATTGATTTAAAATTGAAACCAGAAACACTGTTCTATACCAATTACCAAATGTGGCACAGACTAGTGCCACTGTTAAAGGGGGTAGACATGGTGCGATGGACAGCGATGTAAATAGGGTTATGTACAGTAAACCTTTTATTACTGCTGGTGCATATTTATACCCTGCACTTCAGAGTTTTTTATCTTAAATAAATATGCTCATATCGGTGAGTTTGTTTTTTTTTGGGGGGGGGGGGGGGATTCCCCTGTAATTGTTGTAGGGTTGAATGGAGATTTTTTTTTTTAATGCATTTTATGTGCATCTTTGGAGTTTATATTACACATAAGAATGTTTAAATATGTTAAGAAAATACATCAGTTTGGTTATACAATTTGGTTTATGAACTAGGTTGTTTAGTTGGAATTGGATAACATTCAGGCTTAATTAATTTTGTATGTTACCTGCTTTCAATTAGCCACACCATCTTCTGCAACTAGAATTGATGGCCTTAACATGCCCATACATACTGTGATTATGATGGACATTTGGACACTTTAATAACTAATTAGGCACAAATCTCATTAAAAAGACCATCAATCCTAATCCACATCAAGTTGGGAGCTATCGGATGCTGGTGTGGTCAAACGGTAAACACAATAAAGCCATGATGGCATCTGACCGTTTGCGTGGTCATCATCTGACCATGGTAATGGTGTTCTCTGACTTCCAGCGATTTGGCCCAAACACAGAACTGATGGCACCTTCAGATTTGGCCACACGTGTTTGTAGGTGTTTGGTCACGTCTGGCAGAGAGATCCAGTCATTCAGCAGTTGAGCAGAGCTAGTGGATTGGCAGATATATGGCAGCTCTAGTTATTTCATAGGAAGTATTCTTTAAACCATTTATTGTTTGTGACTATATATATATATTACACGTTTTGCTTCTTAAAATGTGAACATTTTGTTAGTTCCATTGTTAAACTAGGCCTATTCTCTGACGCAAAATTATAGTCCATATTCTTGTATCTAAAACATGAAGTAGGCATTATAAGTCTGTATGTTTAAAAATCAAATCATTTATAATCCCTTTTTATTTTTCTCCATAAATGGTCACAGCTATATCTATACCATTAGAAAGCCTGCTGATTTGGTTTTCTCTTTATTTGTATAGAATGTCACTGGAATTAACTCCATTGGGCCCAAATTAGTTGCAAAGCTGTGTGTCAATTTTCTCTTTGTGAATTTTAGTTTCTTGTTTCTTTTTGGGGGGGGGGGGGGGGGACAAATAAGACTTTTCTCTTGTTATATAGAAAACTCATTTTGTGTCCCACAGTGTTTGTGTGTTTTATTTTTTATTGTTTTTTTTATTATTATTATTATACCCCAAAGCATCAATTACTATTGCCGTTTTCACTAAAAATCTTAGGTCATCTGGCATGCGCTGCATGTTTGAGATCTCCCTATGGATTCTGCAATAATATTCAAGTATTAGGCCTGTGAAGGCCAGAACCTTAAACTGTCGCTACTTCGTGGTTGATTTTTAATGTATGTTTTGCATCCTTGTTTTGCTGAAATGTCCAACATATTTTCAGCTTCAGTTTCTTCACGGACTTTGGGAGCTTCTAGGATTTGTTGATATCTAGTTGAATCTGTTCTTCATCTCACCTGGACAATATTTCATGTTCCTCTGGCTACATAACACCAAAGATTCATCACCACAGTTAACAATTCTCAATGTGTTATTTTTCTGAAATGGTTCATCCGCTTTTCTTCAAATATATCTTTTATGGTTGTGGCCAAATGGTGCAATCCGTCCACATCACATGTATTGTTTGGCTTCAGAATGTACCTTTTGTGATGAGGTTGTAGGAGAGGGTTCCTTCTGACCACTCTTCTGGTGTCAGCGAAACCATTTCTGCAGGTCCAGGTCCTGTCTAGTAATATATAGGATCTGCTTTGTATATCTGACCTGTTTGCTAAATTCATTGAAACGGGCCCAGGGGGGCATTAACGTTTGTATACTGTGTGTGTCTGTGTTTTCCCTTTTTTAAAATTTAGCATTGAACCCTATGAGCGCTGGAGTGGTCTTTCTTTAATACATTGTGATGTCCCTGGACTTTCTACTGACCGCACCAAAGCACGATCTGTGAACCATATAGAACAGTTCTGGCCGACCATACAGTAGCATGAAGTCACCATTTTGAATGTTAATTCCTTAAACTTCTATTTTAGTTTGTGTTGTTTTATGTCTGTGACATGTATTTAAGAGGAACCGCCATTAAAGAGAAACCACGACAAAATGGATAGATAAAAACATTCATCAAATATTTGGGCAAATTGATATGTAGGTAATTTAGGAGCTGTTGTCTCTGGACAAGGCCAAAGTGGCTCACAGCCTCAAACATTTAGGTGATTTTAATAGTTTTTCTGTCTACTTAAAGCTTAACAATTACTATTACCAATGAATGAGGTGCTTCTGTACTGTGATTTGCCTGATGACCATTGACGAGTATATTCTAAATACAGAAGGTGCCATCATACATATAGTTTGTACTTGATGTCTTCCCACTGCTCAGAAGGCCATATTGGAATAATGGCTATAAGCATGATTATGTGTGATGTAGAATTTGCCCATATACGGAACTTTGGGTTGAATAACCTCTAAATAAACAGCCAGAAAGGAGGCTGTGCTCAATCATCTGATAAAGCCCTCTGCATCTCATCTATCCATTCTCTTCACCACACATATATATACTACAAATCTATGATCCATCCTCCAATATAATACACACATTTCCCTGTCAATGTTAGACATTGTACAATTTAATAAATTATTCTTTCATTTAGTAAAAGTAGTTAAGGAAAGAAACGCAATAAAAATTGCACTTTAAAAAATCTTATCTCATTCTCCACTCTCATCACATCCTCCCATTCTCGGTTACAGGATTTTTTCCGGGCTGCACCTACTTTGTGGAATTCCCTCCCTCGCACAGTAAGACTTTCCTCTAGTCTTCAAACCTTCACGCGTTCACTGAAAACCCACCTCTTCAGACAAGATTATGATATTCCTCAACCACCATCTTAATTTCCCTAGATTACCCTATTACCATCCTCTACACTGCTAACACAAGAAAACAACCTTCTGACCAACATTGCAACACACACAGCCCACTCAGTACTTTTACCTTTGCAGTCTGGCTGGTCCATTGTGCAATATGATGTAGCACATGTCCTTGTGTTTCTAACTCCCATTGTCCTATAGAATGTAAGCTTGTGAGCAGGGTTCTCTTACCTCTCTGTCTGTATGTATTACCCAGTATTGTCTTATTAATGTTTGTTCCCAATTGTAAAGCGCTACGGAATTTGCTGGCGCTATATAAATAAATGTTGATGATGATGTTGATGATTTTTCATATAATGCTTATGAGTAAGGAAGATATTTACTTTGCTATGGTTCCAAAAAAGTCCTAACTGTGCTGGATATAAAGCAATATGAAATTTTAGTTGGTTGTTGTAAGTAAACCAAAAACTAAAAAAAAACCTGTTGGAACTTACTGCAATTCTGGCACCAGAGGAGTTAACGCAGTGAGATGTCTGTGCTCATGTACTGGGGACGGTTAGGAACCAGGGAGCCCCTGTAAAGCGCAAAAAGGTGAAGCCAGTGAAAAAGAGGTAGAACAGTAGTTATTTATTAAAATACCCGGCTTATAGGTTTGTGTCACTTGCTCTGAAGTCTACATCATTTGACCCTATTCTACTGTTCTGCATTACCATGTTCTAAATTCTTACTGTGTTATATTGGAAATCACTGCTCAATGCACCCCCATTACAAGGGGAATGGCTACAATAGATATTTTCATGTGTCTACAGTGCCAGTGAAGAGTTAAATGTATAACTGTTGTTGTTTTAAGAACTGTATAGTGAAATGTGTTTCCTTGTCTGTTTCTCTCGGCAGAGCGGTCTAAGAGCTCCTGCGGGAAGGCTGGGCAGGGGAAATGCCTCCACCGCTGGACATTGTAAAGGTAGCCATCGAGTGGCCTGGAGCTAATGCCCAGCTGATCGAAATTGACCAGGTGAGCAGCTTATCTCATTATATAAGAGTGATGTACAGCATGTACATAGGCTACAGCCAAAGGCAGGAAGTAACCGGAGTCATGGAGGGGAGCAGGCACTGAACAGACTGTCAGTGTTAGAAATAAAATGAAATCCCGAAGGTCAATGAATGTCATTCTACTAATACTAATATTAGGACTAAAGTGCACATAATAGATTAGGAAAGGCTACAGCAATAGTCCTAGAACATTTAATGCTGCAGATATTAAATATCCAGTTAGAAGTTGCTGATACATTGTGGTGATGTAAGTGGGAGGAAGCGCACCTTTCTTATTCCAAAAAGGTCACCTCTATGTGTTGCTCCACGCTTCAAGTGTCAGATATGTTCCCCTCCCCATCCCAGGTGTCTCCTCTGGGACTAGTGACAATTATTATATTCTGTGTATATCTGGGTCATGGAAAATATTGTGTCTACCAGATAAATTTACGTAGCTGTATGTGTAGAGGAATATGAATCCGTGTGAGGGTCTCTAAAGCTGTATGTGTAGAGGAATATGAATCCGTGTGAGGGTCTCTAAAGCTGTATGTGTAGAGGAATATGAATCTGTGTGAGGGTCTCTAAAGCTGTATGTGTAGAGGGATATGAATCCGTGTGAGGGTCTCTAAAGCTGTATGTGTAGAGGAATATGAATCCGTGTGAGGGTCTCTAAAGCTGTATGTGTAGAGGAATATGAATCCATGTGAGGGTCTCTAAAGCTGTATGTGTAGAGGGATATGAATCCATGTGAGGGTCTCTAAAGCTGTATGTGTAGAGGAATATGAATCCGTGTGAGGGTCTCTAAAGCTGTATGTGTAGAGGGATATGAATCCGTGTGAGGGTCTCTAAAGCTGTATGTGTAGAGGAATATGAATCCGTGTGAGGGTCTCTAAAGCTGTATGTGTAGAGGGATATGAATCCATGTGAGGGTCTCTAAAGCTGTATGTGTAGAGGAATATGAATCCATGTGAGGGTCTCTAAAGCTGTATGTGTAGAGGGATATGAATCCATGTGAGGGTCTCTAAAGCTGTATGTGTAGAGGGATATGAATCCGTGTGAGGGTCTCTAAAGCTGTATGTGTAGAGGAATATGAATCCATGTGAGGGTCTCTAAAGCTGTATGTGTAGAGGAATATGAATCCGTGTGAGGGTCTCTAAAGCTGTATGTGTAGAGGAATATGAATCCATGTGAGGGTCTCTAAAGCTGTATGCTATATTTTGCTGTAGTCCTGACTTCTTCTCATGGGACATATTTTGTGTTGACAGAAACGGCCTTTGGCGTCTATCATCAAAGAAGTGTGTGACGGGTAAGGACACTGTGAATACTCTATTTAGTCATATAATACTTTTCTTTCTTTTTCAAAAAACAAAACGAATTCATAGTAACTTACAAAGCGCCCTGATACACATTGCTTTTGAACCAGTTCTTCTGGATGGCCCAGCTAGTGTGGGTCAAGGTGTATGTAATGTGTAAACGGCACATCAGAGTCCAACCTCCTCCTACTACCGATAACGGTGGAATAAATGTGTGACTAGAAGGCTTGCATAGCCGCCATGCTTTATGGGGTTTTGCTGGCTGTCAACCACCAGTTGCCACGGATTCCTCCTACTGGTGCTGCTTGGCCAAACCAGACATTTAATGACTATACGTGCCAACTGCACACCAACGTGGTGTCACTATTTGTACAAGGGTATTGCTGCCACCACCTGGCTCCTTCTCTGGCACAGCTCACGATTCTTGGGCATTATGTAGCTGCTTCAGCACTTCCTTGCTGGCACCTGGGCTGTATATTTCCTGACCACTTACTTTGTGTCCGGACTGCAGGATACTGGGCTCGGTTCAGAAGAATCAGGGAAAGGGTTAAAGTGTAAGTTTTAATCTGTTGACCACAGGAAACAAAGCAGACACAGGCATCTAGCAGGGACAAGCAGGATCTTAATAGTGATTGCGTTTATTGGCACAAATAGCTTATAAAAGAAGGTTGGAAGGCATCCAATGCTGTAACTCTCCGGTCCTTGGCAATCTAGTACCGCCTGGTTCTCACGGGGGTTCTAAAGTGGCTCCAACTATGTCACCTGGTCAGGAGTCTTCTGGCGCTATCACTCGCCGGCCCCCAGATTGGGAGCAGAGCAGCAGCATCCTAACACCACCCAGTTCCCTCTGGGATACTGCAGTGGCTTCCACTGGAATACCAGGTGAGTACTTTCTATATTAAACATACTTTTTCTACAGAAATAAGTACATAGCTATATACCGGTATAACGGACAGTAAAAACATTTTCTCTATCATGTAGAGGAAGTGAGACCCAGCTATAAAACACTGCTATTTTTCTCCTAAAATACTACTACTTTTATCCTCTTTGTGGCTTAAATTAATATTGAGAGTGCAACATGGGAGTAGAAGCTGCTTCCCGTATATTAATCTCTGATACGAGTGATATCCATTGCCAAGAAAGGTTTGATGTTTGGTCAACTTGTGACTTAGAGTGTCTGTAGTGTATAAATGTGGGGAGAAGTCTGCATTAACAGCCCAGCAGTTGTTAGGGTTCACTGTTTTGGGCAAATTTTAGTTTTTTTTGTGTTTTCCATATATTGAAAAAACCCACTATATCTATATATATATATATATATATATTTACACACATACATATACACACACTCACTGTGGGTAGGATTAGCTTTAACTAACTCTGTTTGTAAGTGATTCATAGCAGAGCATTTTTTTCCCACCTACAAAACAGTGTATGATATTCTGTACACTTTGTACTGGATGCATGCTTCAGAAACATGTCGTTTTTCAGGTTCTTATTTACATTATTTGGCTTTTTGATGTCACTTGCGTTAGTAAAGTTTTCTGCTTTACGATCTGGGTCTGACTGTTGATCATGTTCATAAATTGCCCTCAAGTTTTGTAAAATGTGGTTTTCAAACCTGTCACTAGTCTCACAAACACTTGTATTATTTCAGTATCTCCTAACAGGAGCACTTGGAGGTTATTAGAGTCTTATTCATTTTGTATAGCCACCTAAACATGCTCTAGATTGTGGGGACCGGAAATAGAATTGAACAATTGTGGCTCGCTTTAAAGTACTGTCACCTAAGCAGGTGAATGTTTCAGAAGCTGCAAGTTTTATTATTATTATTATTATTATTATTATTAATAATATTATTATCCTTTTATTTATAAGGTGCCACAAGATTTCCGCAGTGCTGTACACAGTACAAACAGTAGACCATACAGGCTAAAACAGTACAGAACAATAAACTAATAATACCAGGACTTCGGAAACTCTAGGCGTGGCTATTGTAGTGAAGTTGGAGCAATTGTGGCTTTTCATTTTTCATGTAGACACAAATCCCCTAGGACATTGTTGCCAACCAGTAAAAAGGCCGAATAAAATTGCCTTCTATTTATGAATAAAAACAATTGCGCATGTATATAAATATATAATAAACTACCCGATACTTCAACGGTTTTCAACTCGGGCTCTGATACTAACCATGGGGCCCAGCAAAAGCGGGTGGAACTGTAATTCTGCAAGTGGTAGGGCGGATTTAAGAAGGTGGATTATTATCTTTGAGAAGGTTTAGCTCTACAAAACTGTGTAATGTAATAGGTCTGTTTACACTATTGTCTGCATTATAATAGCAAAGCACCAGTTTGGCGGTTATAGTGAAGAGAAGACATCACAATCCAATCATGGTTTATCTGACTGCAGTTACTGTGTGAACGCCATGACACCAGAATCTTTTAAGCAATGGACTGATGGTCCCAAACCATTCCTGACCATGATGTACTATCTGAAATTGTCCAGTCAAATGTCAATTATGAAGAATCTGCTCTCAGCTTCTTTGGTTTTGTGTCCCTCAGGTGGTCCTTGCCTAACCCTGAATATTATGCATTTCGTTATGCGGACGGCTCCCAACTGTATATCACTGAGCAGGTGAGACTGTGCACCACTGTGTAGCCTGTATCTGATACATTATATGTATGGTATCTGTGCTGCGGCTCTGCCTCTGTGTGACTCTCTATAGTATTTCAGACACGTGGTGACATAAAGAATGGAACCATTTTGCGCCTGGCTGTGTCTCCGGTGAGTGATAAATAACCCCGTCCTTCCAACTAGTGCCCTCCTAATAGTGCCATTCTGTCAATACTTCTCTGTACATATATATTCAATCCTAGTGATTCTTTCCTGGCTGTGCTAGACTTTGTTCTTGCTCCAAACTGTCCATAGCTTTCCTCTGCCTTGCCGGTAAAATGTGCTTTTACTCTGACCTTGTCTTTGTGATCAGTCCCATGCAGCACGGCAGCTTCTGGATAGGATTCAGACCTCCAGTATGGATTCTAGGCTAGAGGCCATGAAGGAACTGGCCAAGCTTTCGGCAGACACTACTTTTGCGACGGAGTTCATCAACATGGAAGGAGTGACTGTTCTTACCCGACTGGTTGAAGGTGGCGCAAAGCTCTTGTCACAGTCAGTACCACGTCTTCACAAAGCCTTCTGCAAAATCTGTAGCTTCTCTACTGAAGCATCACACCTTACATATGAGCCTCCCTTATTTCCTCTGCTTCAGTTTCCATCCGAATATCTCAAACCTATACCTACATCTCACATTTTTCTTTATAGTTCTCTCACAACCCCGTGTAGTTGTTGAACCAAGTACCCCAGAAAGTCACTGCTTCCTTTTCATGGCCTTGGAAATCCAGCTGTATTAAGTGTTCAGAACTCTATTCTTGGAACCTCATATTTGAGATTGAAAAAAAGCATGTTATGTAACCTTCTCAAAATGGTTCCCTTTTTCTTTGATCCCAAAGATAAATTAAATAATTCCTTTAATCTATTTACTGTATATGTCAATTCACATCTCAACCTAGAATATTTTTCACATCTTTACTGATATTTCTATAGGTGTAGATGAAAGCCCATTTTTAGTGCATTAAATTAGGAACTATGTGAATCTAATCTGTGTATCTTTTCTAGTATGCGACGCACATCTGCTTTTCCCCTGCCTGGTCTGGTCTTATCACTCCCTTTACCCCAGTTCCTGTCCCTCAATTCACCATTGTCTTCTTCCTCACAGCTACAGTGAGATGTTGGCCTTCACACTGACAGCCTTCTTGGAGTTAATGGATCATGGTATTGTCTCCTGGGACATGGTATCTCTGATCTTCATAAAACAGGTCAGCCGGAGCCTTTGTTTGTTGCAATGTGATATGTGCGCTTTTTTTTTTTTTTTTGTTTGTAGTATTCATTATATTGTTATGTATTTTAATTTCAAAACCATGCATTTTTAAGAAGCTGATTGTTCACTATTGTAACACAATTAAACTTGATAGTCGAAATACAGATTTCTTTAGGAAGGATTTCAGTAAGTCAAAAATACTAAATAATTTGTTATTTTCTCACAAACTGAGAGTGCAGCATTTTTGTCTGATCTAATCCTTTATCAGGAGTTTAAGTGGTCCTTCGTGATGTTGGCAGCAGTGGAGAGTGATACAGAGATGTGAATTAATTAATGGCATTTTGTTTTCAGTCTGTTCCTTCTAACCCAACAAGAAGACAATATAAACATGACCGTATCTTCTATAACTGATTCTTGTGGCTTTGAAGTGATCTCATAGGTTTCCATGGCCTAGTTTGTTTATAGATCTTCTGTTTCTCTTCAGATTGCAGGATACGTGTCTCAGTCATCAGTGGACGTCTCAATCCTCCAGAGGTCCTTGGCTATACTAGAAAGTATGGTGTTAAACAGCCAGGCTCTGTACCTTAAAATTGCAGAGGAAATCACCGTGGGCCAACTAATTTGTCACCTGCAGGTGTAAGTCTCCATGTCCTCACCCAGCAACAGAAGCAAAGCATACACACAGCATGAGTTAGACATTTTATAGTCTCATCTTCTCTTTGTCCTAGCTGTAACCAGGAGATCCAGACGTATGCCATTGCCCTCATTAATGCTCTGTTTCTCAAGGCTCCAGAGGACAAACGCCAGGTGTGTGTTCCATCCCCACATAAGTCCTACAAGCATGCTGCATATGTAACTCTGTGTCTTTGTGTGTGTTCTTGTGTAATTATCCCGTGGTGTCCTGCTGGTTACTGTCTGCTCTTAACTCCTGTCTCTGCTTCTGTTTGTGTGCGCTGTGCACTCAGGAGAAGCCTCAGAATCTCATGGATGTTCCTGTTAGTGTGAGTACCACGGGAGGGCCAAGTCTGGGAGTTTTTGTTGTCCTCCTGTTCCCTACCCATGGATTCTCTTTCTACCTGTACTGTTATTTTTTAGTATGTTTCTCAGTTATTAGCTTTTTTTTTTTTTCTCTTCCTTTTTTGCATTTATTTCCCTAGTATGTGTGACTTACAGGTGATTGTTTTCTATCCTTCCTCATATAGGAAATGGCAAATACTTTTGTACAAAAGCACCTTCGATCCATTATTCTTAATGTAAGTAAAGGGGAAGTAATACCTGTGTACTGGGAGCAGAACAAGCATGGGAAATGTATGAATAGTTATTGTGATACTAGATTATGTTTTTGGGAAACATGGTGATTTTCCCACCACTTCTTCTTCCATTTAAGGCTAGTTCTAACTATTTCTTCTAGAACGGTTCTCTCTGTCTGTTTCTCTTGGACTCCAGTGTGGGTCTTGAAGCTTCTGTCAGTCTCAGGACTAATGTTGGCCACATATAGTCAGATCCTGTTCCTGAGCGACGTGATTTGTCTCCAGTTCAGCCAGGCACATGGTGCCCAAAATGAACAGGGTGTGGAATAGCCAGAGTACATGGGGACCTTCTAGTTCTGTCAGCAGATGATCACACACAGGTTGTCCTCTGCTGACTGTACTTATGGACGTGCCTGTAAAATGATCTGATTGTACTTATGGACGTGCCTGTAAAATGATCTGATTGTACTTATGGACGTGCCTGTAAAATGATCTGATTGTTTTAGATCCGGTCATTCTTGGCACTTGTTTCCAGAGTAACAGATAGCAATAACGGAACACTTTCCAAACTCTCAAGCAATATCCCTGCATGTATGGGCAAGAGAAATCTGCTTCACATTGTGTCGCATGAATCATTGTTTATGCCTGTTCCTTATTTAAGTATGGCCATGTGGCCTAGTCCCATCATTCCCATCGTTGGCTCATCAACTTTACTGACACTAGTTATACTGTACATCTTACATCCTGTAATGTCTTTGCTGTAGAAGAGTACTTACTGACCTATAAGAGTATAAGTATAAGAGTTGTTTCAGAATAGCATGTTTATTCTTCGTCTGTTTTCTATGCTATTTGTCAATTTTTTATTTGCTGCTATTTCTCTTTTAACATACAATACGTCTGTTGTGTTTGTCCAGCATATTATCCGAGGAAACCGACCAATTAAGACTGAGATGGCTCATCAGCTTTATGTGCTGCAGGTGCTAACCTTTAATCTCCTGGAGGAACGAATGATGACCAAAATGGACCCCAATGACCAGGTGACACAAATCCATTTCTTTTGCATCCCAACCTTTTGTTACTGAACACACAAAAAGCCAGGGCCAGCCGGGGTATTTCATCGCTTGTAAACTGGTGGTGGACTCTGTACTTGACCTCCCTCCATGTTTAACAGCAGTTCCCATCATGCTGGCAATTGTTGGTATATACAACTTTTATTTATTTATTTCTTCAGGCTCAGAGAGACATTATATTTGAGCTGAGAAGAATTGCATTTGATGCCGAATCTGATGGCAGCGGTGTGTCCGGTGGTGGTACTGAAAAACGCAAAGCTATGTACAGCAAGGACTACAAGATGTTGGGGTTCACTGTGAGTATACTGCTTAGCTTACAAGTTTTAAAATAATCTTTTTAATGTAGCGGAGCTGATTATCAGAGCCCTATCTTCTAACACTTGTCTTAAACTCCTAACAGAATGCTTGGTGTTATGGAAGTGACCATGACTGTGTGTCAGTTAGAAACTGTATTCCTTACGGTTAGGAAATTGATTCTGTCTTCACTAACAAGTAAAGAGATTTTGAAAGTGTGGACTGCACGTATATACGTACGCAAATAACTCGTAAAATTAAATTGTAAACTTGTATGCTCTGTGTTTTGTTGAGAGATTTATGAAGGTAAACAATTGAATTGCCTTGTAAAACCGTGTTTGCATTTCAGTTAGTGTTACGGTTGTATGTCAGTAATGGCGGGATGCACTTTGCTCTACAACTTCCTGTTTTCACTGCAATCTGTTAGAATGTTGAATTGCCCATCATCACTCTTGGATTGTTACCATGGTTACCTCAGCAATATACAGAAACTGCATAATGTACCTCTTACACCCAGCTCTATGATATGCAGGGGAATATGGACTGTATATAGAAGACTCATTAAAAGCATAAATTAGCTTTGCTCTATGAACCTTCAGAAGTAATATGGCATAGATTGTATTAAAGTATGAGTCCAGTGCTGATCCTCATTGCAAATGTGTCATATTGCCTGATTAACATAAGGGATAGTTTATACACTGTGGGGAAAAAAAAAAAAGAAAAGGAATATATTGTATTCCATGTTCATTAGCTCCTTTTTTCGCTCTTTGTTTTGACAAATAGATGGAACACAACATTTAAGTTGTTTCTGTTTCAGAATCATGTGAACCCTGCTATGGATTTCATTCAGACACCCCCCGGTATGCTGGCTCTCGACAACATGCTGTACCTGGCAAAGTTTCATCAGGACACCTACGTCCGGGTAAGTGCCTTCTTCACTGACCTTCTCTGTCCAGAGCTCGGACTTCATACTCTAATTCTTGCCTGAAATAAGTGCAGCAAACACTTTTTATTTAAGAGGAAAACCACCTATACTTTGTAGAACATACATTCTCTTGCCAGAAACAGGCTTCATTTCTCTGATAAGAGATTGTTCTATTCTGTGCATGACCCTTAATTCAGTATATGCTGAAAGTATGTTTTACTAAAGCTTCTAAGACTAGTCTACATTTATAATGTATCACATTTTCACTTCATTTCTTTCACACATTTCTTTATGTTCCATGCAAATTTATTTGCTGTTATTTTATCATTTTTCCTTTTGACTAAAATGACCTCTTCTATTTATGTTAAACCAATGGCACATTTTTCTGTTCTCATCCCACTTGCATCGTTTGCAGATTGTGCTGGAGAACAGCAGTAGAGAAGATAAACATGAATGTCCATTTGGACGCAGCGCCATTGAACTGACCAAGATGTTATGTGAGATTCTGCAGGTTGGAGAACTACGTAAGTAAAACTAACTTCATCAATCGCACTTCTTATCCAACTATGGGAGGCACAGTGGTTAGCATTGCTGCCTTATAGTGCTGGGGCCATGGGCTCCTTTCTGACCAGGGCACCATCTATGTGGTGGTTGTATGTTCTCCCCATCTTTGGTTATTTCCCACTCTGAAACCATACTGGTAGGCTGCTGATAGAGTGTATATGTGTTTGTAGATAAATTAGACTGTAAGATCCACTGGGACTGATTTATATTCGCTAATATGTTGGTGCTATATAAATTAAGACTAATAATAGCCGACTCATTTTAGCACATTACAAGCTCTCTACTCTGTCACACAGCCAATGAAGGCCGTAATGATTACCACCCTATGTTCTTCACTCATGAGAGGTCGTTTGAGGAATTCTTCTGTATCTGCATCCAGTTGCTTAACAAGACCTGGAAAGAGATGAGAGCTACCGCTGAGGACTTTAACAAGGTGTGTTGACGGCTCAATGTGTAAACGCCACATATATATGGAATATAGCTCCAAGCGAGGTTCATATAACTTCATATGAAAAATAACAGTCATGTCAGGAGAAGCGACAACACTGATCAGTATGTAAGGAAACCTATGGACATATGAGACAACCGTAGTAACGCCATTAGTAGAGTTCTAGTAAGTGGACAATTCTTACAGCAAATGATTAAGCTAGACAGATATGTCTTTGTTTTATAGGATCACATGGCATTGCTAAAAGTCCGACTTGCGTATATTTCTGGGATTGTACCTCTGACATTGTACCTTCCTTCATGTTCATTATACAGGCTTTCATTTTATTCAGACTGTGGACAGAAACATGGTTCACTTTGTATAAATGTGCTGACACTTACCAACCAATCAGATTATTGCTGTCATTTTCCTAACACCGGTTACAAAATGAAAGCAAACATCTGATTGTATGGAATGGACTATAGCACATTGCAGCAGTTGTTAAATCTTCATTTTTTTTCTTTTTTCTCTTTCAGGTGATGCAGGTGGTGAGGGAGCAGATTACCCGCGCTCTCCCCTCAAAACCAAACTCTTTGGAGCAGCTGAAAAACAAGCTGCGTGGTCTGAGTTACACAGAAATCCTCCGGCTTCGTCAGTCTGAAAGGCTGAGTCAGGATGATTTCCAGTCTCCACCTATTGTGTATGTAACGAACAGGACACTTCTTCTCCCCCTGTCATCCCTTTCTCTTAGTATATCTACCTTCAGTAGCCCTTCAACCATCATGTAAGGGCAAAATTATGTCCTTTATGTTCCCTTGTTATTACTGAAATCTCTTTTTGCTCACTCAGTGAACTGCGTGAGAAAATCCAACCCGAGATTCTAGAATTAATTAAACAGCAACGCCTGAACCGATTGTGTGAGGGAAGCAGCTTCCGCAAGATCAGCAACCGCAGGAGGCAAGGTGACCACTTTGGAAGAGGGGAGGGAGATCTTGAGATGAGGTTTTACTTGAATTCAGGTTTCGCATTTGTTGGCTGTTTGGCTTATGGTTCCTTTTCTTGCAGAGAGGTTTTGGTTTTGCCGCCTGGCCCTAAATCATAAGGTTTTGCACTACGGAGATCTAGAGGACAATGTACAAGGGGAGGTGCCGTATGAATCCCTGCAGGAGAAGAGTAAGAAAGCAGAACAACTACTTTTCGTAACCTCAGTTTTGGGCCTCTATTGTCGCACTGTTTTGACACACTCAATGAGCACAACACAAAATGTTTTGGTTTTTTAGTAGTGTGCAGGGTTATCTAAACGCACCTCTACGTGAACTCTTACTCTGCACATGGGAAATGCCCTGCAAAGGGCACATAAGGTGCTAATGTGTAAACATCACATCAAGGTCCAGTGTCCTGTGACTTTACTACGAGCCATTTTCCCAAATATAAACTTTTTTCTAATTTTTCTTGTAAAATGCTGCTCGATGGTTGTCTCATGTAAGGTATAATCTAATCATGTGAGTGGGGGAACACTTGGGCTGAAATTATCACATGTGAAGTTTTTTTTTACAGCATGTGTCAGAGGTACAAAAAGGGTCCTAGGAAAAGATGATCAGACCCAGTGACTGCCAGCTCTGAGCTGGTGCAAAATGGAGTGGAAATAAATGGTTGTGTGCCCTTCTGGCAAACGGTGGTAGTCATTTATACGGTACTGACTACCCTGACAGGGAAGACAACGACATGAGGAGTCCGATTCAATAGTACACCGACCTGCCCAAAAAGTACTTACTGAAATCCAGATTACTTCATATCACAACTTGCTCTGTTGCCGACTGGAGAAAAGGACGCCATCACCACCACCCGCGACTTGGCTTAATTTTCTCCAGTCGGCAACAGAGCGAGTCGTGATATGAAGTAATCTGCATTTCGGTAAGTACTTTTTTGGCAGGTCGGTGTACTATTGAATCGGACTCCTCATGTCGTTGTCTTCCCTGTCAGGTTAGTCCGTACCATTAATAGGTACTACACCCCTGGAAAAAGCCCCTGAAAATGCCTCATCTACACCCCTTTATCCCATTTCAATAACTTCTCTGCTAAAGGAAATGTCGTATTTGCACTGCACTGGTGCGCCGGCTCCATACTTTCAGCTCCTGCCCCTTGGAAAATTTCTACTCCTTGGCAAACGCCGCCATCCTGCTGCACAGACCTATACACTCCATCTAGGAGCACTAGCCCCAGTTTATGAGCACAGTGGGAACAGAGTTGATGTTGCATTGTGGATGGGATGTCTTGTGTAAGGTGTGCTCTATATACTCAGTAACGCTGTGTTTTCCTCCTAGTTCCAGTTGCTGATATTAAGGCTGTGCTCACAGGAAAAGATTGTCCTCACATGAAGGAGAAGAGCGCTCTGAAGCAGAACAAGGTTTGTGGAGATCTATTGATGTCTGTGCTTTATCCATTTCTCTGAAGCAGCCTCAGCATGTCTTTCTCTCTCCTTTTATGTAGGAGGTGTTGGAATTGGCTTTCTCTATATTATATGATCCCGATGAGACTCTCAACTTCATTGCACCAAATAAATATGAGGTAAATGGTGTTTGCTGCAGGGGAACTAATCAAACGTCTGTGTGCTCCCGTCTCGTTCATACTATGGTAGCGTGGATATTTACCTCACTATCCATAGGCGTGTCATGCATGAGCTGCTCAGCATAAATATTTGTCTGATTAGCACTGTTTGTATATATATATTTTCATATGTTTTCATCCAAGGCCTTTATGTAAACCACTAATTATTTCCATACTGGCTGTGCTGGATTCAAGAACACTGGCAGCATGATTGACACTATTGTTCTCGACCACTGCAGCGATCTACCCAGGGGAAAGTGCAAAACAATCACCCACAGCACAAACGACATTTTGTAACATCATATGGTTGTATTTGTGCCGATCCTACAAATCTAGGTGAAGCCAATGTAATTAGGGAGTCAAAATGCAGCATCTGCAGGGGTGCACAATGGTGCCTGCTCTGATGGGAGAAGCGAACAGATTGGGGGTGTTTATAACTAAACATGGGCTTGGGAGAACCCATGGGCCTCATTTTATTAAATACATAAACCAGATTTTTCTTTTGAGGGAGATGATAATTAAATGGTCAAATGCTGGAAAGGGCGCATTTATAGGAAGATTGTCCGTTTACTGGTGGTAAAACTTACTGGTGTCTTTTTGGGTTTTTTTAACACATAATCTGAGGTGGCTGGATTGTGCCTCAGCATTTTCAATTGGACGCCATTAGCACCTCATAGACACACTTTATACAGGAAATTTCTGGGCAAATTTCTAGCATGTAAAATGTCATATGTACAATAGTAAAACATGTAATGGATACAGTTCAGATGTTTTCTAACTCTCTCCAAACAATATTTTAGAGGAAAAAGTGAAGGTTTGACATGAATGGAGGGTGGTTTACACCGCCAGTAGGCCAGAAATGGCCCGTTTAATATTTCCACCACATGCATTTACAGCGGAGCCTGAAAAAATAGAAACATTCCCTTTTGCCAAGAGAGATAAATACGATTACTGCATTTATGGACCGGTTTCTAATGGATACTCAATGGGACATTTGCTTATAATACTTCATCATCCGTAAAATCAGTTTGAGGAGCATACATGTTTATGTATATCAGTTGAATAAGATGGACATAGAGCTGTTCTACAACAGAGTTTCTGTTTATACCTTCATCCAGTGTACCTGTAGGTTACCGGAGCCGTGACTTAAAATTTTAGCGACTGGGGCGAGAAACAAAAGTGCCGCCCCCTAGCCCTCAATTTTAACCAAATAGACCTAAAATATTCATAAACTGCGCCCCCCTTCAGTGTTGCACCCTGGGCGGTCACCCATATCGCATAGCCCTAGTTGGAGCCCTGTATGTTACAGTGGGGTGTTGGTTGAGTTTAGGATGACTGACATCGCTCTTCTTACCTATGCTGTGTACTGTACAATCCAGAGGAAAACTATTTGTGTTCTTGTATCGTTACTAAATAAAGACAACAGAATTTGTTTGGTGTAACCCTGCATGGCTTAAAAAGGAAATGAAGAACCGTTACTTCAGGAAATAAGTGCAGTGCTTGCTTCTCCTATAGTCGGGTGTGTGCTCTTTGTGTTCTAAGTATTATGTGCTGCTGACCTGTGTATCATCTGACTCTCTCCCCCTTAGTACTGCATCTGGATTGACGGTGTGAATGCTCTCCTGGGGAGAGAGATGAGCAGCGAGCTGACCCGCAGTGACATGGACACTTTGCTTAGTATGGAGATGAAGCTGCGCCTGTTGGACCTGGAGAACATACAGATTCCCGAGGTGCCGCCTCCTATCCCCAAAGAGCCCAGTAGTTATGACTTTGTCTATCACTATGGCTGATCTGCAGCACAACATAAATGGACGTGCACACCCACTAACCTGGGGAGAGACCTCTCATTAACCAGCCGTATAACGAACCAAGGTCTGCCCTGAGGGGGGCTTTTGTAATCCAGATCCGTGCCCACCACCCAACCATTGCCCCGTCTGTAGCAGAGCTCCCGTTGGATGGATGTCGCTCTGTAAAATGAGAGCGGCGAGGGCTTCCTGAGATGCACTGGGTCACCGTTCTTGTCTGCCAGCTGCCCGTCTCCTCCTGCGCCTCTTTAAAGATTTAACTTTGTACTAGGTTTTAAAGGAGGCTGCGACAATAGCCCTATCGGGTTCAAATCGGTTTAGTTCCATTTTTGCCTTAAATGTTTAGGCTGCTTTCCAATCCGAGTGTTGCATCTACTCCATTCAGAGCATGGAGTACAGCACTCGGCATTGTGCACAGCGCTCTGCTACAAAGCACAATCGTCTCTCTTGTTTTATGTAACCAGGAGACTTTTTTTTTTTCTTTTCCCTCTAAAAACGGTTTATCTTTCAGCAGAGCTAGTCCTTACCTCCCTGTACATATGGGATGATGAAGACGAAAGGACTCTTCTATAATTGTTTTTCCTCCTTAATGTGGTACGTCTCTCCTCCCTTGCAAATGTAAATGGTCAGTAGTAGGGGGACATTTGAATGTTAGGAAGATGACAAGGTACGGGAGGCTGACATCCAAAATAATATGTAATGTTACTAATAAATAATTGACTGACACCATGGTATGTATATGTGCGTGTGTTCATGTCCTATTTGTGCTGATGTATGTGTGGGGAGACATGAAACTGATATACCTGTTTGAGTGATATAGCTACATAGGTGCCATAGTTGAACAGGTGACCATCCTGTGCTCCTTTGTTGTGCAGGCGCGTGCTTATAATAAAAGTAAATATATGTAGAACACATTTTGCAATATTGCTGCTCACTACAACTACCTGTGAGCAAACTTTTTATTCTTATCTATTGGCCTTATTGGATCGATGCCCCAGACATAATGACCAGGGAGAAGAGTATCCAGTGGGATAAACGCAGCTACGGCCTGTGCCACAATATACTTCCATAACTCACTTCTCTGACTTAATAACTGTTTTATCAATCAATTATTCAAATATTTACAAACTAGGTATGATGTAAATTATTTTGTGTGTGTAGTTTACACATATAAAAAAGTTTATCAAAGAAAGAGTTACTTTTTTGATGGTGCACATCCAAAATAACTAAAAGCATACATTTTATTAGTATACCTTTTACAATTCATTGTATTGTTACCAACTGCACTAATTAAAGCCAGGGAAATAAGAGGATTTTATACTGCCCTTAAATCCATTTCTCTTGAGTCCATCTTGGGGACACTGCTTACCATGGGGTTGTATGAGGGAACTTGGAGTAGGCACTGAAATAGTTAACTTTTCTGCTGACAGGCTATATCCCCTCTGCAAACCCGTGTGAACTTCAGTGTGTAATACAAAAGCCCGAAGGAAGGGAACCACAACACCAACAGAATAACCACAGACGAGCAGAAGGGAGGGAACGCAGTGTCCCCCAGATATACTCTGAGTAGGAAATCTTTTCTCTTACCTCCACCTGGGGGACCCTTCTTAACATGGGAACGTACCAAAGCAGCCCCCTAAGGGAGGGACCGCTCTGACAGTCCGGTCCGCAACACTGTGCGGCCGAAATTGGTGTCTGGGGACGCAAACACATTGCATTGATTAAAACCTAGTGAAGTATGACTGAGGACCAGGTGGCCGCCCGGAAGAGCTGATCCGCTGAGATCCCATTATGCAAAGGGGACCTCTGAAGCATGGTCTGAACCAAGTTTAGGTCCCAGGAAGCCGTAGTTGTAACATAAGGGGCTGTGTATGCAGGACCCTTTGAAGGAAGGTTCCTACTTCCGGAATATCAGCTAGTTTCAGTTGGAAAAAGATAGATAAGGCCGACACCTGGACCTTTAGGGGCCCAAGTCGCAGACCTGAGTCCAAGCCATCGTGGAGAAAGGCTAGGATATGGGGAAAGATGAAAATTAGTTGAGTGGCAGAGTCTTCGCTCGCACCACTTAATGTAGGTATGCCACACTCTGTAATAAATGCTGGCTGAGGTCGGTTTCCTGGCTTGCAGCATTGTGTCTACCACTCTGGAGGAAAGCCCTCTGGACCACTAGAGTTTGGCTTCAAAGACCATGCCATAAAAACCCAAAGAGATAGTTGTTGGTAAAGAACCAGGCCCTGCCATAATAGGTCTCCTCAACGGTGCGGAAACCTTGGAACTGGTACCCTGCTTAGAATGTTTGTGGACCCGATGTGTCTGGGTCAATCGGGAACTCTCAGACTGACCAGAAGCTGCCCTAGAAAGGCCAGCAACTTCTGGGGCTATGTGAGGGATGGAAAATCCCTCTGCCTGCTCAAGGGGCTTTGTATCTGAAGAGTGTAAACTTTCATGCCCAGCCATGTCTTGAGGAGAAGTCTGAGGGGCCAAGGGTGAAACTAACCTTCTCCCGGTCATATTCCAGCAGATGACTTCTACTGAAGGAAGCAAAGCGACAGCCTGGCTTCAATTTAGTGTCATTGTTATATGAAAAGAACAAGGAGGGGAGGGGGCAACCCTAGAACAACATCTATGCTGACCCCCTGAATGATCACCCCTCTCTAAGTTCTGGGAGGACACCACACCAAGAATTCTGACCCACAGCAGGCGTCCCCCCTACCCCTGTGGTCCTAGAGACGGGAAGGGTCCATCAGGCTGCCGGTTTGTCCGGGAGCCTGGGGTCTAGATGTTTTGTAGAGATTAGGGCTCTACCTCTCTGGGAATGAACTCTGGCCACAGAGGACCTGCCCCTAATGGTCTGGCCTCTCACCAATGGACCCTCCTGAAGGGATTGGTGAAGAGACCCAAACCTCGGAACCATAGGGTTAGGGGTACTTTTACCTCCCGTGTCCGGAGAAATAATATTATCTAATATTTAGAAAGGCAATGGTAGCACAGCGCGCCAGAGGTCCTACTCCTCTGATACCCAAACATACACTGAAGTTCACACAGGGTTGCAGAGGGGATACAGCCTGTCGGCAGGAAAGTTAACTATTTGAGTGCCTACTCCAAGTTCCCTCATACAACCCCATGGTAAGTCGGGTCCCCCAGGTGGAAGTAAGAGAAAAAACATAAATCGAACAGTTATGACAAGAAAAGAGAGTGATAAAAATGGTTGACTGTGTTGCTGCTGCTCAAAAACTGACACCTGTATAGTGTATTTCTTATATTATACAGTAAGTAGTCTACAGGTTGATTCTGATAGTGGCCATAAAATTATACTCCTAACATTAAAAGTCACCATTAAAGGTTCAGTGGCTGCTTTTATTTCTGCTGTGTAGATGTTCTCATGAGATAATGGGAAACTCATTTATTCTTCATTAATAACATAGAATTGCAACATCTACAACTAAAAAAGTGGAATTATTCCTCTGCGGAATGGGAAGATGAATAAATGAGCAAGCGGTGCCAATGCTTGCTCTAATTCTCTCTGTAATTTTAATAAATACAACATGAGATCAACTTAATTAGCCAATCAATTGTAATAGCTATAGTATTGTTCCAATTCCCTTGCATTTAATTATGGGATGTGCAGCTAAGTAGCAGAGGAATAATTTGGCTGCGTTTTAGATATTGCAATTCTATATTAATGGATATATTTATTTTTTTCCTCTGAGAAGACTATACACAGAAATACTATTACTTTTTTTTTCTTCTTCTTTTCTATTATTGTTCTTAAGTTGGGTACACATTGATGCAATTATCGTGCAGATCACATGCTAAACATCCATTTGGTCAGATATATCATTACTGTGTACGCTCCTACAATCATGTTTTATCTTATCTAGCACATTAATTGTTTCACTTGGTTTTATAAACTTCCTGAAAATCATTATCAACGATTGAATGATGTTGGGCAAATGTGGAAGTGTGTACACACTCACAACCAGCAGTGCTGGCAGATATCTATAGAGTGAACTTTATTGAGCAAAGAGAAAAGAAAATGACCTTAAGGGGCACTCATGAATGGAAATAGACAACATATATATTTGCATTATATTGATATGTTGATGATATAAAAATCACTCTTTATTATGTACCAATTTAGAACATACTTCTAGTAGCGAAATATTTAAAATTAGTAATTGAAAACATACATTGATATATACATAAATCAGTTAAAATAGACAATGCTTTATGATGTGCATCACATAATGTCTTGGTTTTCCATTAGTACCCCTGGATGATCCACCCAGTGCACATCAAGGTGTTTGCTTACTCAGCGCTCTCAGAAGTCTCTGCAAACTCGAAGTGCGCTTCAGTGTGCTGAGGAGAAACCTTTACAGAAGCCCACAGCCCAGAAGTATAAAAGTCACATCTAAGCCCAGCCTCTTATCACATTGGTACCAGCTCTTTAAATCACTAACGTCTGTCTCAATTTGGTTTTGCACTCTGTACTTTGTAAGGAGCGTCTGTACTCTTGCCAACTCCTTGTGTAAACTTTTTTTGTTCCTCTACAAACACACTGCTATATTACTCCTGTAAGCCCATACGTCTCCGTGTAAATCTACGTGTACTTGAGCAAAACAAGACCAACGGCAGGACCAAACCTGGTTTTGTACTGCGCAGTGCACACTTTGCCCTTCAGCCAGAGGGTAGACTGCAAGATACAGGATTATGTCAGTGGATCTGTTTCATAGACAAAGCTGGTCTAGCCATAAAGAGATTCACATAAGAGACACTCAGGGGTAAACATATTAAAGTGGAGGTGTCCCCAAGAGCAACCAATCAAATTCTAGCTATCATTTCTTAGAGTGTACTGTTTAGGTTTGATACATTTACTCCACCGAATTGGCTTTTGCATTTCAAGGTGCACAGTTTGTTTCCTTAGAACTTCCCTTTACAAGTTTCCCTTTACAAGGCAGCGCCGCTTTAAATTTAAGCGCTGAAGAGGCTGAACTTGCCGGAGATGAAGAATCCGGAGATTCATACATTTACCCCCTGGTCTTAATTATTACATGTCCCTTTGGTGTGTTTGAATAGTTTTATTTAAATTGATAAAAGTGCACTTAGTAATGTGCGTTTCTGCAAAAAAATGCAACTGCAAGGGTCAAAATGTGTCATTAAAAGTATAGGACGAGCCTTTCAAATGTGCTAAAAAAATAAATAACTTTTGTGGGGGGAAAAGTCCTGCACCTCTCCTTACCATCATCTCATTTAGGGGTCTGTTTATTAAAGTTTTTCCCCCTTGTAAAGCCCCGAAAACAACTTTACCGTTAAAATCCCTATGTATTAATCTAGCATAGCAGTAGATATCGGAGATATCTGCTGCTTTGCACCCATTAGCGTTTTTCTGAGCACTCCCCATAACAATGTATGGGGAGTGCTCAGTAACGCTATGTATTAAAAACTGGCAGGTGAAATATTTCTTTTTTTTTTTACTTGTTAATGTACATCATCTGAAGCTGGCGTACATTAACATAAGTGAAACTTTACACTGAAAACAGCGCTGCTCTGACGAGCAGAGCTGCACAGCGCATGTGTGAAGGGATCACATGATCCCTCCATCACATGCTTCAGGTTCCTGCAGACACGGATCTCTGTGCGCATGCCCGAGTTTACCAGTCGGCGCATGCGCACAGGGATTGAAAGAGGGACGATCGGCACCGCAGAGGGAGGAAAAGAGAAGAATACAGTGTTAGGTAAGTGATACACTTCACAGGAGCAGCCGTTTTTCGGAACAGCTGTTCCTGTGTTGATTTTTAATACATATAAGAAACTTTTCAATCCGCATCTATGCGATGAGGATTGAAAAGTTTCTACAGAAAAAAAACGAAGGGTCATAAATAGACCCCTTAAAGAATTTGAGCCAGAAAACTAAATCTTATCTTTGCATGTGGGTGCATAAGAGAGTGAACTTTCACACCCCAGTAGATGCCACAATCTTAGCCCACAAATTCATGCACTTACCCCTAAACGGGGTGCAATTGTCCAAAAGCCAAGAGTGAGAAACCACTTAAGAGCATTTGTGCTGGTGTTTTGCATTATCATGAATGAAGCTTCTCCGTGGAAGCCTGTAACCCATGTTCTCACAGGATGGTTTAGACAACTTTGGGAGATGATTTTCGTTTTCCCTCACAACGATTGGTCTGATTCTACAACTGATCAGGTCCAATTCCTAATATATATCTGATAAAAATCGGCGGTACCAATTTTGTGTATCAAAAAATTATTATTGGCAGCTACAATGAAGTGAGGAAAAAAATAACACTACACGGAATGCTAGTTTGGGAGGAAGGAGTAGTCCTCTTGCAGTATCATGTATAAATGTCATATAGCAAGTATCATCATCATCGCCATTTATTTATATAGCGCCACCATGTGTCTGAACTCTGGCAAACTAGCCAATTTTAATGATGTTAAACGGAGGGAGGGTCTTGTATGTTGCGATGCCTCTCCTTATTTTACTACTACTGTTTCTTGTGAAGAGAACTTAACACAGTAATCAGTAAGTAACATTTTACCAATACCCATGCGCTGAGTGAAACCCTCGGGCATGCGCACAGAGATCTCTGCTCTCGCTCTGCAACTAGTTGCAGAGAGCGAGCGGTGAGTGACAGGAAGGGATCATCCCTCCACACATGCGCTGCAGAGCTAACAGCACTGAAACTTTTCATTTATGATAATGTACACCAGTAACATGTTTGAAAAGTCAATTACACTTATTGTTAAATAGCGTTGCTGGGCACTCCCCATACACTGTTATGGGGAGTGCTCAGTAAAAATATAGGAGATGCAAAGCAGCAGATATCTATGATAGCTGCAGCGTTGCTACTATCATAAATAGCAAATTAGTGTTTTTGGGGATTTTACAGGGAGGGGGGGTACCTTTGATAAATAGGCCCCTTAGTGTTGGCACTAAAACCCACATAGGACATGCCAATGCAACTTGGGCAATACTCCTTCACAATGTTGGAACGATCACATTTCCGCCAAGTAAAGCAGCTAATGCGCTTCAATGTGTCCTGTGGATCAGACTGTTCTCTGGATAACGCCTGGGAAGCGCCTTACACGTGAATAACCCTGACGGAAACCATCTATCCCCCTGTATGCAGCAGGACTGGAGCTAGAACACGGCTCAGCCTGATCTCCCATCACGCAGCAGCAGCCCCGCCCCCTGTGTACCATGTGACCACGGCAGTCACATGACCCGCTGACGTCAGGAGGGGATCTAGCCATTCCCTGGCTGTCACGACCACTGGTTGGCAGCCTCAGTGTGTGATAGGTGCCAGGATAATACACATTATACCAGGTGAATGAAAAGTTTGTCGAAACACAGGAAGGGGAGCTCTGACTACAGAGCTCAATATGGAATCACTGGTTAATAACAGCAGCCACCATGCTGTGTGTACCATATGGGAGCCTCTACAGATGTTGGAAACATCCAAATAAGTGTGACACTCTGGGTAAGTGGTCTGAACATGAGATACAAGTGCTCAATGTGACATGTCAGAGGTTTGCAATATTTTTGCTCCATGCTCTTGTGACTTCTGGTAATGTTGAGCAGTGTAATAAATTGTATTATATATCTTACTAAAAGATTACTGGAGTTGTTTTACAGATGGGAAGATACATCAATTTAAAGGGGAACGTTCGATTTTGCTTTTTTTTTCTTAGCTCTTCCTTTTAGTAGAAAAATTGGCTATAACCCTGTTACTACTCTGTGCATCGGTGTCGTGAGAATTTGAGATCTTGTAAGATCACTATACTTACCTCCCCCAAACATTTGAGTCATTTCGCCTGTTATGTGGGGACTATGGTGTGGCCCATTGCATCCAGCCTGTTGTAAACTACTTTCACCTTGTTCAAAAGTCTCAGAGTACCAAGGCATGGAGAATTAAAAATGTGACATTGCCCCTCCCAAAATGCTTATTATTAGGGGACCAGGGAAGAAAATAAAATAATTATCACTACTATGAATGATGCTGAATAACCCAGACAAACATTGCGGAACAGATAGTAAACTAAAGTGATAGTCACATATTAAACGTGTTTATTATATATGACATATGTCATAAATATGAGTCTAAGGACACAGGTTCAATACCAGCCATCATCTAATTTGGTTTTGCTCTGTGTTTCTCAGTTAGACTTTGATTCCATACATTGTAATGCAGCAAACCATTGGAGTGGCTGGAAAGATGAGTTTACCTTGCTGGACCGTAATATGGAAGATTCTTCTCACTGTGGGACTGGTCCTCTTCTATTACTCCTTCTCCATCGGGATCACCTTCTACAATAAGTGGCTGCTCAAGGTGCGGATATTGTGTGAAGGACGCTTTAAGGATGTGTCGGTGGCAGTTCATGCACAGTGGACATATATGAGGAATTGTACTACAGTGCTCTCTCTTTATAGTGCCACCCACACTTACCAAAAGTCTTGTTGTCTTAACATTAAAATGTAATGGTTCCATTGTAAGTCACCATCTTTATGACGCCGCCCTCTGTATATTGCAACTTTTAGGCTGTGTTTTAAGCGTATATTATACAGAGGTTCCACTATTTATTGATAGGAATACCATCTATATATTTCTCTACAAATATTCAATAAGACATACAGGCACAAGTCTATTTTTTCAGAGATTCTCATTTTTTTACATTTATAATCACATGTAAGACAGTTGGCTTACTATTTGCCTGGTCATTGACTAAACACGAATAGTTTTTGACCATAACCTGGTCATATAAAATGCAACAAGGAAACAGCCACACTTAGTGCAGTTCAAATTATGCTACTGTTAATCTTGTTATATTGAATCAGCCCCTATTAGATCCAACACCAACATCACCACCATCCAACACTGCCTGGACAAAAAGAAAGTCGCTTTGTTTGCGAGTGACATGCCGCTCCTTATTTCTTAACCACACTTCTCCATTACAGTACTAATAAACCTATTATCCCAGTTTGGTTGCATTTCTAATTCCAAAATAAACTAAATTAAATCTGAAACTATGAACATCATAATCACTACTATTCCTTGATTTAATACATAAATTCGTACAGCAGGTTGCCCACACTTTGACAGAGTTTAATGTTACACAAGATTCCAAAAACTAAAATATTAATCCTTTGTATTAAACATGCACGCATTACTTATCAGCACATGTTAACACATACCGTAGCTCCTCGGTCATTTATCAGAAACTCATCCAAAACAAATGTTTCTCTACCGTCCCATATGGTAAGGGGAGAGGACACTGTTTCACCATAGGGTATAGTGGGCGCTATGCTAGGAGTGATTCACTATCTAATAAAAAACATTGGCTTATTTCTTCTTATTTCTGTCCCTCTATGCCCTTTCCCCCTCCACTGGAAGTAATCAGTTTTATACTTAGAGCCCATAGGAGAAGGGCCTCTTTATTTTTTGTTTGCGATTTGCACTGGGGCTCTTCCAACACCCCTGGGCGGTGGGTGTGGGGTAATAAAATTTTTTTTTTTTAATATTTTATAGTAAAAACACGATTTTGACTTGGTATACTACAGGTCACAGCAAGCCCAGTCCGCCATTAACAGTTTGGGCATGCTGGTGCTTGTAGTACTACAGCATACCCATGGCTCCCGGGGCACGCAGGCACTTGGGGAACCACAACATACTAGCCCTAGCAGCTGTAATTTTCTCATTACGCAGCGAAGTGAAGAGCTAGTTTGCGGCAAGCCAAAGTCTAGGGCCTTAATCTGTTGATTAATATGTTTTAATTTATTAGTATATGATATTACTGTATTGTATTGGGGGTCCGCTCCCTGGCGGTGGCATTGCCGTTTGAATATCTGTTGTGACTGTCGACTTTACACAGTCACAAAGTCGCATTTTAACCATGTAGACACACTGAACCTGTCGACATTCAGCCTGTCGACATTTTGGTGTCAACAGTCTCACCGTCGTCAGGTTCACCCTGGACAGACCGTACCTATACCTCATTCTCTATTTTTCTCCTCTATGAATTCATGCTGTGTAAAGTGGTAGCACCTCCTGATGTATATTTCAAATGAATTAGAATAATACTGAGCTACAGATTTTGGTGATAATCTAAACTGATATATCTTCAGATACAGATCTAGTGCTGCAGTGTCTTTATTTGTTCAAACCATGTTAAAGAAGTTTCAGAGTATTTGGGAGACACTGTCCTTGATTCGAGTATAGGGGGCTATATTTACTAAACTGCGGGTTTGAAAAAGTGGAGATGTTGCCTATAGCAACCAATCAGATTCTAGTTATCATTTATTTAGTACATCCTGCAAAATGACAGCTCAGACTGGTCTCTATCCTCCAGTGCATGATGTTACTGGGGTGTATTGTATCTTGTTATGAAGCGGTGCATTTTGCTTCAGGCTGCTTTCCTGTCTACGGTGGTGGTTACATTTAATCTATCTCTGCACTGTGAAGAATCTCTTCACCTGCTGGATGTGGTTAGAGCCTTAAGGGTTCTATGTGGACAGATCTCTATCTTTAAAACATAAAACAGCCTCCTTGTCCTTTACGATGCACATAAGAGAGGATGGCCGGCAACTAAATGGACAATTGAAAGGTGGATTAAGGCTACAATACGTCAGGCTTATGTTTCACCAGTTCCGGAAGGTATTACTGCCCACTAGACTAGACCGGTGAGCTCCTCCTCCGCAGCATGACACGGTGCCTCAATTTAACAGTTGTGTCGAGCAACAACCCAGCCCTTGTCCACACCTTTACCATTTTCTAGAGATTCAATGTCTTTGTTTCCAAAGACGCCAGCTTTGGCAGCAAACGTTGCGCGCAGCTGTGTCTGAGCGTACTCTCCACTAGGGGCAGCATTGGAACATCACCATGGTGAAGCAGTGTCCCCCAAATGGAATGATTGAGAAAAGAGAATTTTTGTACTCGCCTTAAAATCCACTTATCTGTATTCAATTAAGGATGCTACATGGCATCCTTTTGTTCTTCGTTCGGTTTGTGTGTTAAGGTTAGTCTTATGTAATGGTCTTTGTTAGGTTAAAACTGATTACTTCCAGTGTAGGGGGGCATAGATGGAGATGAGGAAGGTAGAAACGTTTTGTTTGTTTGTTTTTTCATTACATTGTGCCTCACTCCTGCCACAGTGTCCCTCAATTTTTTTTTTAAAAAAAATATTTTTATTTATAACAACAGAAATAAAACATAGTTCATAATACAAGCATCGTAGCGCAAACATCCTCATTGTTTATGATTGTGCTGAGCTGTGTGCATGATTAATAACACATTTCCCTTCTCTTTTGCAGACATTTCACTTCCCTCTGTTTATGACTCTTGTTCACCTCCTGATGATCTTTGTCTTGTCGGCATTAAGTAGAGCCCTAATGACATGTATCAGCGGCCGTGCGCGAGTTATTCTGTCATGGTCGGACTACCTCAAAAAGTTGGTCCCCACAGGTACAAGCGTATGAAATTCAGCTCTACCTCTTCTGATGACCTTCTGTAGTCACTCTATCGGCTGTTTGTCTATCTGTTTATAGCTGTTATGGATTAGATGCGTTCCTGCTATCAGACTATAAAGGTTTCTTCAATTATTTATAAACTATATCTTATTTGTGGGGGTTTTGGATAAGCTGATAGTTGGTCATCCCATCCTTCCTGTACAGTCAGAATATTTCACTATATAATAATGGAGTTTCAATCTCCTACCTAATTTTCCACTTCCACCACTGACTGCTCTCTTACCTCCCTGCTGGCCCTACACGGTAGCTGTTCAGGTGAGGGAGGGAGTCCGGTACATGGAGGGAAATGTCACTAAATAGCAGGGTTTGAACAAAGGTGTATGTGGTTGGTATCTTTAAGGAGTTTAATACTCACTATTGTGTTCTGTCTCCAGCTTTGGCCACTGCTCTGGATATTGGACTCTCCAATTGGAGCTTCCTGTACATCACCGTGTCTCTGTAAGTCGGCAGGAGTGTGTCACGAGATGGGTTAGGTTTACAGTAGGCTTGGGTGGATGTGGTGGAGGTAAAATCTTTTTTTCTGGGTGTATGACACTCTCTCTACCACTGCTTTATTTTTTCCTATCACCAGATACACCATGACCAAGTCCTCTGCTGTTCTCTTCATTCTCTTCTTCTCGCTGCTCTTCAAGTTGGAGGAACTGGTGAGACACTGGGAGGGGTGCAGGGTGGAGAGGGGGTGAACAGACGTATAGAGGATTCCACCTCTTTTTTTTTTTACATATGGTTTCTAACTTATTTCCAGAGATCAAACATATATTGATCTGTCAAAACAACGCATGAATAAATGGCAGTAGAGTAATGTTTTGCGTGCATAGGGGCATATTCAATTGTCCGTGTTACTCGCGGCCTTAAGAGTATTACTGGTATTACGGTAATTCTAAGCCATTAAAGGTACAGTAATAACGGTAATTACACGCACTATTACCGTAACAACGGTAATGGTGCGCAAGCCACGTTACTTTTGCGAGTAACACGGACAATTGAATATGCCCCCTAGTGGAACTGGCGGATGAAAGGTGTTTATTAGACAGAAGAAATCGTATAGGACATTTTTTTAGAAAATACTGAAGAAATTCTAAATATTATGGTAATTAGAAGTACGAATACTTCTATAAAATATGAAAAATATACACAGTTTACTCCAAAGTGATAGCATAGTATATAGATATAGTTTGTGGCCTGCAGACCCTGCATTTTACCTACATTGACATTTATTAATAACAATGGGAACTGCCGTCTTGTTCAGTTCATCAGCATTAATCATTCAAATTCAGCAGCAGTATAAAGTCATAGTAATGTATGGGATATTGTATTTCTCCCTTTCTAATTTGCAAAATAATGATTCACCAACTTTATGCTAAGTACTTCTCTCATACATGGTGTCCAGGGTCTGGAACTAGACAACCCCCAGTAATTAAGTAATTCTCCATTTTTCTTTATTCTCCTTATGCTGTTTGAACGACTGAAGCATTTTTATCTTGTGTCATTTTACAATCACAATAAACCAATGATATCCTGCCAAGACCAGTTTTCTTTTCATAGCAGTGATTTATTGACTGACAAGCAATAAAAACCGACAACAATTAAGTGATTAAATTGTATATATTTGACTTCAGTAGTATAAACAGTGATCACCTTTCAGGGAGCCCTTCTGTCATTTCCACACCTGAATTCTTTAGGTAGAAGTGCACTAGTCACTCCTTGGTCCCAGGGTGAGCCTGCTTTGGTTTAGTTTAACTCCTTCTTATATAGAAGTTATTTGAATAGTGGTTCTCTGGGATGTGACCATATAAGGTAATAAATATAAATGTACATATATGATTCGCTTAGCACAACATACATATTGAGTGGTAGAACACTACAGGTGTTGGTAAGATTTAAGTTCAGCTAGATGTTTAGCCTTTAGCCATACAAATTGGAACCCTGATTTCCCTGCAGTTCTAATACGCAGGACGTACATTTGTCGCTTCTTGAAGTTAGAAATAAATATACAAATGTATCATAGAAAACTCTCCTGATTAGTTTTAACAAGCAAATTATGGTCCGTTTCACTGAAATGTTTGGAATATGTATCCAGTGTGTCCCTATATCAGAATAAGTGGTGGTGTTTTATAAGTGTAATATAAAGCAGGAGACAGTTGGAATTAGTGTCTTACTGTCGAATGCCACTGGTTTATGACACACATGAATCAGGACTAAGTGGTCAGCTGATGTTAAGCATGTTTCAGTTGTGGCCTCGTAGTTCTTTTTACCATTGGAATATTATGTAGTCATTTTATGTCGAAAAATGCTCATCATCAATCTGTTGTAATTAATCCTGTCTTATGCAGAAACCAGTTCTTATCCTAGTGGTATTGCTTATTTCTGGAGGCCTCTTCATGTTCACATTCAAGTCAACCCAGTTTGATGCTAGAGGCTTTTTCTTGGTTCTCACGGCTTCTTGTCTAGGTGGGATCAGATGGACCCTCACTCAAATCCTCATGCAAAAGGCTGAGCTAGGTAAGTAAAAGCTGTGATCTAATTTGTAATGCAAAAGTGGTGTGACTAGGCTGCTGGCATTGCGTGGTGTGACTAGGCTGCTGGCATTGCGTGGTGTGTGTAGGCTGCTGGCATTACGTGGTGTGACTAGGCTGCTGGCATTGCGTGGTGTGACTAGGCTGCTGGCATTGCGTGGTGTGACTAGGCTGCTGGCATTACGTGGTGTGACTAGGCTGCTGGCATTACGTGGTGTGACTAGGCTGCTGGCATTACGTGGTGTGACCAGGCTGCTGGCATTACATGGTGTGACGAGGCTGCTGGCATTACATGGTGTGACTAGGCTGCTGGCATTGCGTGGTGTGACTAGGCTGCTGGCATTGCGTGGTGTGACTAGGCTGCTGGCATTGCGTGGTGTGACTAGGCTGCTGGCATTACGTGGTGTGACTAGGCTGCTGGCATTACGTGGTGTGACTAGGCTGCTGGCATTACGTGGTGTGACTAGGCTGCTGGCATTGCGTGGTGTGACTAGGCTGCTGGCATTGCGTGGTGTGACTAGGCTGCTGGCATTGCGTGGTGTGACTAGGCTGCTGGCATTGCGTGGTGTGTGTAGGCTGCTGGCATTGCGTGGTGTGTGTAGGCTGTTGGCATTGCGTGGTGTGTGTAGGCTGCTGGCATTGCGTGGTGTGACCAGGCTGCCGGCATTGCGTGGCAGAGTGTGAGCGACTTGCTGGGGTCGGCAGAGTGTGAGCGACTTGCTGGGGTCGGCAGAGTGTGAGCGACTTGCTGGGGGTCGCAGAGTGGAGGTGATTCATTAAGACAAGCAAAGGGAAAAAAAAAAAGGAGTAGATATTCTCCTGGACTAACCATGTTGCAATACAAGGGGTGCAAATTAGTCGATTCTTTTGCACGTAAGGAAAATACTGGCTGTTTTTTTCATGCAGCACACAAATACTGGATAGCTTTTTTTTTTTTTTTTTTTTTTTAACACTGAAATTATATATAATTTACTAATCTGTCCCCACATTTAAAATTTACCTCCCCCTCCAATGTAACATGGTTTGTCCAGGAGCAAAGTTACTCTTTGTGTTTGCTTTCCTTTCCTTAATGCATCAGGCCCAGTGTGAGTAAGCTGCTGGAATTACATAACGTCAGTAAGCTGCTGAAATACTATAGTGTCAGTGATGTGCTATAATAGGCTGCTAGAATCATACAGTGTCAGTAAGGCTGGGTACACACGCTATAGGGTTTTCAGTCGATTATCATGTCAATAACCCGATAATCGAGTGTTCGGCCCGACATTGCATTAGTAGAACGAGGATTGTTCCAAAGCACATCATATGGTTTCATTTGATTTTTAAACCGGACTAATAATCTTGTTCATCGTTGGAACAACCTTTTCCCAGTTCTGCAGTGTGTAGGCACTAATTATCAGTCATGATCCTTTCAGACGACTGTTATGACCGATGAAGAGCACAGATCTGAAAGTAAATCGTGAAAAACGTGTATTGTATGTACACATGAATTTTTTTTTATATATCAGTCATTGGTTAAATGGTTCCAGATAACACATTGGGATTAAATTTCTGTAGTGTGTACCCAGCCTAAGCCACAGTTTCATGCATGGTATTAGACTACTAATTTGTAAGTTGTTGTAGAGGGTAGTGCTTCTATGTGGCTGGACATTAACTTACTGGTTCTGTGTCTAGGGCTAGAAAGTCTTATTTATTCTATTGTAGTTTTCATTTTAGCTATGTTTTGTTTGTTATAAAGATGCTGGTTTCCTACAGTACTGGGCTGTTCTACTAGTAGAAAAATATGGTCAATCAGTGGTGCAGACCAATGCAGTTGGTCTGCACACAATAATTACTACATTAAAAAAGTCCTATAAATAACATAGTGTATGTAACATGCTGCTTGCTGCAGCATTACCTTGCTCTGCACCCTCTCACCCAGCCCTAGGACTCTGCTGATGTACCTCTTACTGTGTCTAATGCTGAATGGCTGCTCTGCTGTAATCAACAAACACTGGATTTAACAAGTCCCTTAGTGTATGTATTGTGCCTGAGCAATAGGCATTATTTACAATACTATTGTTGATAATCGGGCTACCCATTACTGACCTGGCTTGTCTGTCATCTGCTTGGTGACTCTACATGGGTTTCCGATCTTCTTTTCTGAGATATCTTTGAATATCCTTTTCATTTTACAGTATGAGACACATTGGGCCTGATTCATTAAGGAACATAAATCCAGATACATGCCGTAATTTGCGTAAAATTGCACTGCGATTGCTTGTCGTGTATGGGTGGAATGAGGGCGGGATGGCGCGTCTGCAATGTACAGTAAGAGTGTGCCAAGTGCAAGCACATGCACATCTGTATGACACAAACTTTGGGCATCTCTCTGGTATGTGATTATCAGCTGTATCACATACACCAACTATAGGACAGGTGTAAGTGCAGAGTGATAGTGATGAAGGCCGCATGTGCATGCTGGTATATGTGTTTGCAATCAAGAGCAACTGTAATAATACATTTTATGTGCAGTAGATATTAATAACATCCTGATCAATGTTTATCATGGGGGGGAAAAGTAACTTTATTTAATGTTTTTTCATTAGTGACTATTATTAACAGGTGTTATTGTGTTTATTAATATTTTTATTTATGTGTTCTGATGGGACTTTATATATAGATATGTATTGTGCAGTGTGTTGTGTAGCAAGAACTGTATAGACAGAGCGTACTTACACCTGTATTCAAGAACAAGTGTTTCTGGAGATCCTCTTCTTCCTGTATACGGGCGTACCTGCTTGCATTTTCACTTTGCGTTCACTTTGCATTCCTTAATGCATCAGGCCCATTATTTCCTATAATACACACGTTTCAATTTGACAAACAGAGCAGGTTATTTAGAATGAGAGAATCCTCGGATCCAGGTGTGTTTTACCTTCACTGACAGTTATACATTCATCCATGGGACACTTTCACAATGAGACATATGATACAAGTGAAATCACTGCTCACCAGATATAAGTTATATTTTACAGGATCGTGTGTCTCCACCAACAGCTACAACTGTTATTCCACTATGTTACGTATCAAGTGATTCCCCCACCTCTTACATTGTAAGATCATTTGGGCAGGGCCATCTTTACCTTCTGCTTCATGTCATTGTATGTTGTTTGTTTTTATCCCCTCAATGTACTGCACTGAGTACTATATTGGCGCTTTATGAATAAAGAATAATAATACATGAGTTGTATTGCTGCTTAACAAATATAAGGGATAACATCACTACCCATCAAATAGAAGAATACAATTTAAAGGATATTTTACTATTGTATTCATGTTACTTTTGTGTTCTATGGAAGCTGTCCAAGTACAGCACCATTCAAACACAGTATGCTAAATTCCCTGTATGTCTTTCTGTAGACAGTCTAAACCCATACTGTAAGCCATTAAGTCCCTTTAAGTCCCTCATTTCTTCTCAGTCCTCCAACCCCTGTCACCTCTTTGCCACCTTCAACTCCCTCCTCTCTCCCCCTCCCCCTCCTGTCCCGCCCTCCCTCTCTGCCACTGACTTTGCCACTTTTTTCTCTTCCAAAATTGAGGCCATCAGACTGAACATCTTCTCCTCCCCTTCTCCCACCACCCTCATCGCCTCACCTCCCTCCAACAACAAACTCTGGTGCTCCTTTTGCCCCACAGCAGGGGAAGAAATTCGCTCCCTTATTCTTTCCTCTCCTCCCTCTACCTGTCCTCGCGATCCCATCCCCTCCCACCTCCTTCGCTCTCTTTCTCCCTCTGTCTGCTCTTACCTTGCACACCTCTTCAACTTATCACTCTCATCTGGTGTAGTCCTCTCCTCTTTTAAACACGCTCTTATCTCTCCTATCCTTAAGAAACCCAATCTTGACCCCACCTCTCTCGCGAATTATCACCCTATCTCACTGCTCCCCTATGCCTCCAAATTACTTGAGCGGATTGTCTGCAGCCGCCCCGCCAGACACCTCTTGAACTTTTCCCTCGTTGACCCCCTCCAATCCGGCTACCGTCCTCTTCACTCCACCAAAACTGTCCTGGCCAAGGTTACTAATGACCTCCTATCGGCCAAATCCAAGGGTCACTTCTCCCTACTAATCCTCCTTGACCTCTTCGCAGCCTTTGACACCTGCTGCAAACTCCTCTCTCTTTCGGGCCTCTCCGGATCTGTCCACGCCTGGTTCACCTCATACCTCGCTAACCGCTCCTTCTCTGTATCCACGTCCGGCTCTTCCTCCTCCCCCTAACCTCTCCCTGTAGGAGTCCCGCAGGGCTCTATTCTCGGCCCTCTACTCTTTTCGCTCTATACTTCCTCCCTTGGTGCTCTCATCTCCTCCTTCGGTCTTCAGTATCACCTTTATGCTGATGACATTCAACTCTACATCTCTTCTCCTGATCTTTCTTCCACCCTCCTCTCTCGTGTATCTGACTGCCTCTCCGCCATCTCCTCCTGGATGTCTGCGCGTTTTCTCAAAATTAATATCTCTAAAACAGAATTCATTGTCTTTCCTCCGTCCATATTCCCATCCCACCATGACCTCTCTATTGTCGTCAATAACACCACCATCTCCTTTGTCACCCAACTCCGCTGCCTGGGTGTCACCCTCGACTCCTCTCTCTCTTTTGCCCCCCATATTCATTCCCTTGCCCAAGCCTGTCGCTTCCAACTAATCAACATCGCCGGCATCCGTCCCTTTCTCTCTCAGGATGCCACCAAGACTATCGTCCACGCACTCATCATCTCCCGCCTGGATTACTGCAACCTCCTCCTCACCGGCCTCCCCCACTCCCATCTCTCCCCCCTCCGCTCTATACTCAATGCGGCCGCAAGACTCATCTTCCTCTCACGCCACTCCCCCTCTGCCTCCCCTCTCTGCCTCGCCTTACACTGGCTTCCCTTCCCCTACAGAATCCTTTTCAAACTCCTCACCACCACTTACAAGGCTCTCTCCCACTCTACTGCCCCCTACATCTCTAACCTCCTCTCCATTCACACTCCTGCCCGCTCCCTGCGCTCAGCCAATGATCGACGCCTCTCCTGCACTCTTATCGCCTCTTCCCACTCCAGAATCCAAGACTTTTCCCGTGCTGTCCCCCTTCACTGGAATGACCTACCTTGTTCCATCCGCCTCTCTCCTACTCTGTGCTTCTTCAAACGTGCGCTGAAAACCCACCTCATCCTCAAAGCCTACCAACCATCCGCATAACCCCTTCATCTCCTCCACTCGCTCTCCCCCCTGGCCTCATCTGGCTCCCCTTGTGCCTGTTCTGTTTTCCCTCCCTTAGGATGTAAGCTCACATGAGCAGGGCGCTCTTCCCTCCTGTCTCCTCACCTGTTCTTCTGCTCCGTGTTTATTGCATTAGCCAGCCTGGAGTTTCTGAAGTATTGGTATTTTTGTTTATTGTTTTGTACTGTTTCACCCTGTATAGTCTACTGTTTGTACTGTGTACGGCGCTGCGGAAACCTTGTGGCACCTAACAAATAAAGGATGATAATAATAATAATAAGCCAATGGTGCAGGTTTTTAATCATATATCCTGGGGTTCTGTTTCGTAATGTTAGGTTGCACTTGCTGTGGGGTAATGTGATTGTCTCCACGTCTAAGTAAGGTTCATTGTAGACAATGTTGTAAATCCAATATTAAAAGTAATTTGAAGAACTGAAAATCCCTTAAAATGTTTATGGTTATATGTCAATGGCCTCTCTCTCCCTCTCTCTCTCTCATAGGATTACAGCATCCCATAGACACCATGTTTCATTTACAGCCTGCCATGTTTCTCAGCCTTTTCCCACTGTTCATTGGCATTGAAGGTGAGATATTACATAGTGGTTTCAGGCAATATTCTGTTTTTGGTTAATAAATGTGAGTTGCAGCCATCAAAGTTTATGTGGACTCTGTGTTGTCAGTATTCGTGTTTGTCACTGGAATATAATGAGAATCCAAAGTTGGATTCTCATTAGTCCAGTTGTAATTGTGTCTGAATGTTATTATTTGCTGCTTCGTGACTCCCTGTTATATGCCCCCTTCCTCCAGGTCTGCATGTGTCCACGTCACAGCAGCTGTTTCGCTATGAGGATGTTCAGGGGCTGCTTGTACTTTTGGGTAGCCTCAGTGTGGGAGGACTGCTCGCATTTGGCCTGGGATATTCTGAGTTTCTACTGGTGTCAAAAACATCCAGTCTCACCCTTTCCATCGCTGGCATCTTCAAGGTAGTGTTCTCCATATTCTGTTTCTATGGATGTGCCCATGCACTGGTGCCCGGTAACGATCCTATCAAAATGGATAGGATCATTATCGGCCATGGTGGAAAATGTAGTCTGAAGATGACGACAATCATCCTGTGTTAGTGCAGTCTGGAGGAGATCCTAACAGGCTGCAGTGCAGACGGACATTACATAGTAAGATTGAAAACAGACTTGTGTCAGTCTAGATCCACCCCTAATAAACACTTTAGTGCATTGATCTTGCGGCAGGTAATAAAAATCTAACAGGGGAATAACTTCCTGACCCCAAAACTGCCAGTCTAATCATTTCTGAGGATCAGTCATCCCCATAATGTCCTCTACTAATTAAAGCGATAGATATTATTTCTTGTAAGATGGGCATCCAATACAATTATTTTATTCTGTCGGTGAATATTCCATTACCACCGTATGTGCCATCATCGGGCTGAGTCTGATGGGTAAAGCAGCCAGATTTCGTCTAATTTGACCACCATATGCATGACCAAATTGAACACTTGTCATTTATTTAAAGCTTAGGATTAAGCAGCAGTATCTGCCTATGCGTGGCCAGCTTTAGATTGTATTAGAACACGGTGGCTAAGTGGTTAGCACTTCTGCCTCACAGCGCTGGGGTCATGAGTTCAATTCCCAACCATAGCCTTATCTGTGTGGAGTTTGTATGTTCTCCCCGTGTTTGCGTGAGTTTCCTCTGGGTGCTCTGGTTTCCTCCCACACTCCAAAAACATACTAGTAGATTAATTGGCTGCTAACAAAATTGACCTTAGCTTCTCTCTCTTTCTCCCTCTCCCTCTCTCTCTCCTTCTCTTTCTCTCCCGCTCTCTTTCTCTCCCGCTCTCTTTCTCTCCCGCTCTCGCGTGTGCTGCGGAGTCAGTGGCGCTATATAAATAAAATGGTGATGGTGATGAACATCACAACCAGAAAAACACCATGGTGACTCAGTGAGTAGTGCGTACACGATTCACACCCCATATTAGTGCCAGGGAACCCATGTCTGCCATTTACTGCCAGGTGTTCACAGAGTAGCTTCACAGCACTTTTCTGCCACTGCTTTTATTATACAGGTGTGTGGGGTTTTCACCTCTTGTGTTATCTCGTGTTCTCGCTGCCTGATAAACGTGTGACCTGTTCTGGTTTACCAGTGAGAAAGCTCTGTGCCTCTGAAATAGAGCATGTAAACGTGAGCTGGTTACCACACATGTATATATGCACAGGTGTGAGTGGAGCCTGAACTGAGAAATATCCTATGTAAAGTACATAACTCTAAATCCATTCTTGTTGTTCCCCAGGAGCTCTGTGTTCTATTGTTGGCGACACATTTATTAGGTGATACAATGAACCTACTGAATTGGGCAGGATTTGCTGTATGTATCTCTGGCATTGCCTTGCATGTTGCTCTAAGGACCACCAATACTAGAGGTAATCCTAAGCAAATAGACACATATTAACTATACACTTGAACAAAAAGATGATAATGCTATCTAATATTATTGTTCTAAGGATACAGCAATTGTACACACACTTCATCTTATTCTTTTATTTCACCTTAATTCTCAGATGAGTTCCACAAAGAACAGAGAGTATCGCTAAACACAGACATGGAGCTGTTACTCAGGGGAGGTGAAGACGAAGAGGATGAGGAAACGTGACTGATGTTTTCTTAGATTTAGTGGGACTAAACAAGATAACCATCTGAAGATAAAAAGTGACCAATAATGTGAATCTGCCTTTACAATATGAACGTGGAGAGAGGAACATAATGCATATTCTCCGCCGAGTGGTTGGGGAACAGATACTGGGACATTGGTATATGGACAACGGTGTGTACATACTGGCACCCCTATATTTATGTACCCTGAGAGCTGGCTTCTCTCACTCCTCCCTAATTAAAATATTCTCCTCTTGTGAGACCTGCTACTTCTGTTATAGACCAATGGTTCTGCTGCTGTGTATGTTGGACTTGCAGAAACTCTGTGTTGCTATGTCTTCTCGGTCAGTGTTACACACTGCAGCATAGTCAAGCTGGGTACACACTACAGAAAATTTCTCCCCATGCAATATTGCTAACGATTTTACCAAGGACTGAAAGTCCCGGTCAGCATGCCGAATCATGCGCACACACTACAGACATTTTACATGAATTTCCATCAGAGGATTGTCGTTTACGGTAGCCATCAGCTCAAAGTATCGTGAGTCCGTACACACTCTATAGATATCGGCAGTGTGCTAAATTAATTTAAATAAAGGGTGAACCTCAGCACACACAACACCCACAACTATACATCCACAAACAGGAAATACCATCATCACCATTCATTTGCTTGATAGGCAGGTCTGAAATAAAGACCAAAAGTGTACATGTGCTGTGGTACAGACACACGGTGGGCACAGGTACATATGTTTAATAATGGCCATAATAGGTTCAATAATAAAACTAGACGTATGTGTATGTAGATGTGTGTGTGTGTGTGTGTGTGTGTGTGTGTGTGATTTTATTTATATTTTTATATATATATATATTTATTAGTGTGTGTATATGTATTGGCAGCACGGTGGCGTAGTGGTTAGCACTTCTGCCTTACAGCACTGGGGTCATGAGTTCAATTCCCGACCATGGCCTTATCTGTGAGGAGTTTGTATGTTCTCCCTGTGTTTGCGTGGGTTTCCTCCGGGTGCTCCAGTTTCCTCCCACACTCCAAAATCATACTGGTAGGTTAATTGGCTGCTAACAAAAAATTGACCCTAGTCTCTGTGTGTGTCTGTGTGTTAGGGAATTTAGACTGTAAGCCCCAATGGGGCAGGGACTGATGTGAATGAGTTCTCTGTACAGCGCTGCGGAATTAGTGGCGCTATATAAATAAATGGTGATGATGATATGTAATTGTATGTATATGTGTGTATTATACACGGAATGATAGCAGGCAGAGGATCATACAGAATTGAAGAAATGGACATATGTTACATAAGTAAATAATAGATATATGTCTTTACACATGTGTTAACAATTCATGTATACACTTATATACAGGAACACACAGATGACAAATGGAGCATGTAGAAAAATGTTTATTATTGATTCGCCATTCACAGATCACTATTTCCACGTGCTTCACGTTTAGATAATGCACCACATGGGAGATGTAAGAAACAACATCATAAATGTAAATATACACGTCCAGAAAGGTGTCGCTGTTGGAGGAAATATTGTCAGACACATGGTCGTGAGTATGTGTACACTACAGAATTGGCACAACATCGTTTATAGAGATTTTTAGTCTTTTTATGAAATCAAACGATACGATGTGCTTTTGAACGTATACACTAATGTGATATTGGACCTAACGGCCGTTTATGGTGTAATACGGCCCAACACTCTCGCAATGAACTCTTATAGACAGTGCTTATCTGGCAGAGAGACGGAGGGATGTGAAAAGAAAAATATTTAGGTCCTTTGGGTGAATGACCTTTTCATATGTTGCAAAGTGATTTGATTTCAACCAATGACCACAGATCCATTCCACCAGATCAGATATTTATTCATTTCCTCTGTAAAACAGCATCGCCAATACCTCAACAGAGATTATAGTCCTAATCTTATCTGACACTTTCCACTCCAGTACTCAGTAACCACAGAACACACAGGCTGTACTCTGACTCACGGCTGTAACTAAAACAGCCCCTTGTCTTTTATTTAGATGATTCCACAACAAGAATATAGGGTATAGTAAGTGTTAGCTTAATCCACAAAGCATTTCCTAAATGGGCCAGACAAAATTGGTGGCATGTTTTAGAAGTAATTGGATTTAAAGCAGGTGATTCTCCTTCACTTTGGAACTGAACTCATCTGTGGTGAGCAGCAGGAGCCTGTAACATAAAGACCCCTCATTAAATGAGCTTAAATAGAGCATCGGAAATATTTTGAAGAAAAATTATGTTCTTGTTAGAAGACGCGAAAGAACTCGAAGCCAATCTACAAGAACAGCACCGTTGTTCCCCCTCAGAATGTGGTCTGTGCATGAAAATAACAGTTTGGGCATCCCGTGAACAAATAATAAATTGGAAGTTTGGCACCGGCAATGGAACATCATATTGGGCGAGAAGAAGTTAGGTGTGATTAACCTAATCACCTACTTCATTAAAGAACAAAACACCACAAACGTCCTAATACAGAAGGTGACGGCCAACACTAAAAGGACACCGCCACGACGGGAGCAAAAAGAACGGGAAACTATATTACAAACATGCATCGGCCAGAGGGAAACAGTGGACCTAATGACATATTTAAGAGGGATCGCCTACCGCTTATAAACAAGTTGGTTATGCCAATATAATATATGTAATGCAAGTTGCCCTCCTGAAACATTGCCTGTAAGTATGCACTTAGAGCAATGTGTGAGCACTGCGCTATCACATGTTACAAACAACTTTTTAATGCTAGTTTTATATTAACTGTGACCTTTTTCTACCTAGGAAATAAAGGACATGTTGTATGCTAAGAAGAGGAGGGTGCTGAATAACAATTACCTCAGGCCGAGGAGCATTTCAACAATAGAAAGGATCTATAAAATACAGTGGATGCAAAGTATTTTATCATTAAACATATTTTATTTTCAAAACATAACATAAACCTAACATTTGAAATAGAAATGCACAAGAACACTATACAGCAACATTTACACTGTATGTTGAGGCGTCACAGGTAAGCAAATGGGGTGTACTTAATTAGAAACCACAACAGCAATGCAATTTTTTCATTGCACGAGGTTAGTTGTGTAAGGGAATCTGCACTACGGCCAGAATCGTGCAGGAATTGAGACAGGTAGGGATACAGCTTCTCTGTGAAGGTGGCATTGAACGTGTAGATGGCGGTCATGCCGTCCGCATTGTAGTAGGGGATCTGACCACCTGGTAATCCACGTAGACACCGATTCTCTTGGGTTTGGAATTTATGGCTAGGGTCTTGGATGGAGACTCGAGAGCCTTGTAAGCGTTGCCATTCCTCAGCCAGATGGCCCAATACCCGTTCTTGGGGTTCAGCTTGATCTTACTCTTACGGTTGCTGGACTCACTGGCCATGCCAACATCCCAAGTGGTTTTATCTCCCACTTACACCTCCCAGTAATGGCGGCCTGAATCGAAACCCTCAGATCCCAGTACAAGGATGCACTGACTGAACCGTTTAGGATTGTCAAGGAGGGGGAGCTTGGTATCCCCATATATAACACTGGTCAGCCCATCAGACAGGATCAAGTTGGGGTGCGCTGTGCTGGGGTCCAACAACATCGGAGACAGATATGGATCAATGAAAGACTTCATCTGCCACCACACAGAGTACTGAATGGGTCCCTTGAATGTTCCCTGACAGATCTTTAGATAGAAGGGTGTTTCCGGAGGATATTGCTTCACTCTGCTGCTCCTGACACTTCTTAATGAATGATTTGATGTCTGTGAGGAAAGAGATGGAGTATTTAATGACCAATTTGCTTTCCTTAGTAGGTATTTTATGTAGGCCGTTATATTATGTGGAGGCATAGCTCATGTCTGTTTTACATCGCGTCTACTATGTAGCTGTCGTGATAATGCACTTGAAGGCATTCTCGTGTAGTTCTATTGGTTGTCGTTATTTTCAGTGTCATTAATTCGTACCCAACCCGTGCAGCAGTAGGTTGGAAGTATCAGAAGCATCAGTTAGGAGATCAATACAGCAATATAATCGATTGTTATCGTACCATAAACTAGATTATAAAGATTAGAACCAATCAGTAGTGAAAGTACAATAGCCAACAGAGAGGGGGGCTAACAAGTGAACTTTAGGAAACTGCAGAGTGGGAGCACTGGTGGAGATCGCTGGCATAGCCTGGTTCTTGCAGTAGTCGGGCACTTGTTGGCTGAGATCGGGGTGTTCACCCATTATAGAGCAGAGGGATTGCTGTGTACCTGGATTGTATCTGCCCAGGTCGGTAAGATCCTGTCCCGATCCTTAGTCTGGGACTGATCCCGGCTGTGCTGGGTAGGGAGGAGGCAATGACAGGCAGGGAAAGGAGGAGACTACTTCATGAGGGCAATAGGGGACGGGGGCAGCCAGGAGGATCAGGGGTACAACACAGGGGGGAGGAATATGTGGATAGAACAGTGGGCAATAAAACCATAAATAGATGATAAATATAGAAATAGTGCACAGTGTGGCTAAACTTTTTACATTTCTTCCTGCAAACAGATGGAGTTGGGGGCACAGGGGGGAGATGTGCAATCCAGCTGTACATGAGAGAGAATTTATTATATTAATGCATCATTATAACATTCCTCCCAATAGTCCCAATTTTGGAGGGACATTTCAATTTGTGTATTATTTTCAAATACATTAAACGGTATAAAAATATATACACCTACAAAAGAGGCGGAGCTTAGTAGGAAAGAGGGTGGCAATTTTAAAGTTTGTGGGCAGGGATTGGGCTGAACGGGGGCTTGGCTTATTTTGTCCTGCTTTCGGGACTCTAAATGTTGGGAGGTATGCAGTTGCCACATACACTTCTTAAAATGACACTTATTAACTCTTGAATAAAGCATCTCTCAGAAATCACAGTGCCTTTGTTTCACAGGTACAGATATAAAGTGTTTGCAACTGAACAGATGTCCATTCCGGATAGTCTGCAGTACTTCTTGTTATATTATTCTGGTTGCATTTGTTTTTATTACATAATATAAATATTTCTTCCAATAAGCGCTGCATCATAACTGAACAATTCAATAAGAATGTAAATTACTTTCAGCAGTTTAAGTCTTTTTTTTTTTTTAAACATTTCGTAGAGAACTGTCTGATTAATTCCACAAAAATGATTTATTTAGTTTGTGTTGCAGACTAATCCCAGTGTTAGACTATGACAAGATGTCAGAATGCCCATTTAATCCTGATTTTTTTGACATCTATATGGAAGTGAGATGAATTTTAAACAGAAGTAAAATCTATTGCATTTAATTTATAGTCCCCTGCTAACCTACAAAACGCCTTGATAGCCCATCAGGTACATTGTGACTCAATCTCCTAGTTTTCATTCCTCATATCAAAAGTTGTTTAGACTGACCCAGAGTAAGCTTGAAGTGCTGCTAGGTACTCGCCCTCATTCTTACATTTCTTCACCTGGTTCTATAGGGTTTATGCCCTAGTTTCCATTTTAATGCACTATTCCAACCACAGTATGGGAAGCTTTGCGAAATAGAGAGCCTAGCTAGCATTGATTATGAAAAGGGTTTAAGACCTTCCTTAAATAAGCTCTATGGTGTTGAGATGGAATTTGGTAACGGGGACAAGGGATCTCAATTAACTGTCTAAAACCTGCTGCATTAATGGTGGATATTGAACGCAGATCTAATATTAGCATGATTGCCATGGCGCCTGTGATCCGCTGTGCGTCGGGGTCAGAGCGATCATACTTTCTTCCTCTTGCAGAGGATTAACAGTCAAGTGTTGCAAACTACTAGTAGTCTTCTTCTTGGTCTGCTTTTGGGTTGAAGATCCACCCCCCCAGCAGCAGGAGTGGGCCTAATGCTCAACAATTTTTCTGAGGAATCCTGGATAGCGGAGGAGTCATCTAGCCTTGACATCTTGGATGCAGGACTAACTCCGATCACTAGTGAAGATATTGATGATGAACGTTTTGGCGGCGTAGATTGCAGGTGCTGGGATCTAACTGAGAGAAGGGAGCTAGCTGATGCTGATATGCTTGTTAATATTTTGGCATGTTGGCAATTTTATGTGTTTCTACAGTAAACTTTCCATTTATTCGAGTTGTGTTTTTTCTTTACCAATGTAAAAGCTTGTTTGTGACAAAACCAGTGACATATACCCTGCAGCACACCTCCCACTGTCCTAGTTCCCAGAAACTTGGTAAGTTTCATCATAAAGTGAGGGCATATTGGGGCTAGGGCTCAGTGGAATGAAGGCGGGGCTTATTTTGACCCGGTTTCACGTGTATGAATTTTGGGAGTTTTGCTGCAAGTTATATATGCTGTTATATATTGCATTATTAGTAGCTACCAACGGCAATTATCTTCTGGAATGCTTAACATCTTTCTCACTAAAGCCTCCCATCTGTCTGGATTTCAGTGAGAAAGTTCCAGTTTTAGGGCTGTGTCCCGCTCTCCTGCTCGGGAACTTGCTTGTCCTGAGGGTGAAAATGTTGGGGGTATGTTTGGGTTATGTAATGGGCAGTCGAGTGCTTTACAGCGCTAGGCAGCACTTTGTGGGCGTGGCACCACCACCATCACAATGTGACCACACCCACATTGTGACATGGCTACACCTCCTGCCCGCTGCCAGGGGCAGACCTGTTGGGAAGTATGGCAGACTAGACACTCATGGGGAACATCTAAATATTACATTTACTGCAACATTTTTTCTGCTAGTAAATTCTTTGATGTGGCAATGGTACAGGAATTATTACAAGCAGCTAAGTGTGCCTTTTACAGCAGAGATATACACTGTATGCCAACACTGGCCAATTAGAGCTCATTAGTTGGGGGCGGGGCCTATTTTGGGAGCTATGTGTACACTTCATTGTAGTAATTGGTTTCCACTACAGAAATTAGAACATTTCACAGCAACTATAACAATACTTATCAGAACATTATATCTGGACTTTACTTACATTTGCTCTTTTTTTATTCCTCCTCGACCTCCCTATCAAACACATAAAATAAAACACTCATTAATAATGATCACAACTGCAAAAGTATTGTATATATTTACGTGAATTCACAGAATATGAAACAACTTATTTTTTCATGAAATTGCTGCTTTAATTATGTATTAATAAAATTCACTGTTGTCGGCTATAAAATCACCATGGTAGCTAGGTCATTAGATTTTTCCTTGGATTCTTTTTTTAGACTGCTGTTAATAATTTTTAATTTTGCAGACTTTCAACAGTGTAATGTGATTACCATGGCAACCACAGTCAAATGGCACATGGTGTAGTGAGCAGAGAGGCTTTGAAACTCTCATCTGAGCTCTATTTTCACTATGACAACCGCCTTCTTGTCATCCCCCTCTGTCATTACATAACATGCTGAGAGCTATGAGCTTTTGGCAGCCATGAATGTTTTCTCTCCAAAGAGATATTCGTAACGATATGCATACTTAAAGGCTACTTACCTTGCTATGTAAAGAAAAGAAAACTTCAATGTGGGATTGCCAGTTCTAAGGATACACTCATGAGGTATTCAGCTTAGGCATATTTGCCAACTCCTAAATGGCAGACTGGCAGACTCCTAAATTCCGAATAGGTCTCCTAGACTCTCGGAAGAGCAGGCACATTTCCCACATCCTGTCCACTTCCTAGTAAAGTGGGAGCCTCCAGTAAGTGATTCGCTATGAATCGCGTCATTTTGTCCCCACCCCCACGGCAAAATGATCCTTTTTTGTCACTGCATTGTGGGGGCAGGGCCACAATGACAGGATTCCCCGTACCGTACCTACCTCCATTCTCACTCTTTACCTCTCCCGGAGGGAAAGAGGTAAAAGTTGGTAATTATGGGCTTAGGTCACATTTCTCTCCTCTCTGGTACTTTCAGCAGCTCCTGGTATTAGAGCCAATTCCTTAATATCCCTTTATATTACTGTTATTCAGGGTCCCATAATTGTTTTGTAAATGGGGACATTTGTAAAAACTGACATAACTGGACAGAAGCACTGTAAGGAGTATCATGCAAAGCTAAAAAGACTTACACTAATAGGCACAACTTCTCCCCACCTCCTCTGAAGCTGGTCACAAGCAGGCGTCTCTTTCAGAGCATGTGACCATTAGATTAAAAGACAGTGCTCTCTTATCTGACAAGAGTGTAGGAGAGTGACGCCCGTCTACTTAGTGTAAGTCTTTATATATATATTATTTACCAAAAACTTCTCAGAGTCTATATGCAAAGATTTGGCAACATTTGAAAAGTTTGAAAGAAAAGTGT